>NC_045956.1:185894955-185921279 GCF_010909765.2 Amblyraja radiata
GACATCCTTACTAATCAAGAATCTGTCAATCTCACAGATTCGCCACCTTCTAACTTAAGAAATTCCTCCTCATCCCCTTTCAAAAGGTACATACATCCTTTTATTCTGAGGCTATAGCCTCTAGTCCTAGACTCTCCCACTAGTAGAAATATCCTCTCCACTCTATCCAGACCTTGCACTATTTAATGAGGTCCCACCCTCATCCTTCTAAACTCCAGCAAGTGCAGGCCCAGTGTCGTCAAAAGCTCATCAAATGCTAACCCACTCATTTAATAGACAACAGACAATAGACAATAGACAGACAATAGGTGCAGGAGTAGGCCACTCGTCCCTTTGAACCAGAACCACCATTGAATTTGATCATGGCTGACAATCCACAATCAGTACCCCGTTCCTGCCTTCTCCCCATATCCCCTGAGATATCTTTAAGAGCCCTATCTAGTCTCTCTTGAAAGTATCCAGAGAACCGGCCTCCACCGACCTCTGAGGCAGAGAATTCCACAGACTCACAACTCTCTATGTGAAAAAGTGTTTCCCCATCTCCGTTCTAAATGGCTTACCCCTTATTCTTGAACTGTGGCCCCTGGTTCTGGACTCCCCCAACATTGGGAACATGTTTCTTGCCTCTAGCGTGTGCAAATCTTTAATAATTTTATATGTTTCAATAAGATGCCCTCTCATCCTTCTAAATTCCAGAGTATACAAGCCCAGCCACTCCACTCTCAGCAAATGACAGTCCCTCCATTCCTGTGATTATTCTCGTAAACCTCCTCTGGCCCTCTCCAGAGTCAGCACATCCTTCCTCAGATATGGGGTCCAAAAGTGTAATATAAAGGTTTGCAGGATCATAGAATCATAGAGTCACACATAACACGGAAACAGGCCCTCCAACCCGACAACTCCACGCCGATCAAGATGCCCCATCGACACTCGTACCACCTACCCGCTTATGGCCCATATCCCTCTAAACCTTTCCTATCCACCTACCTGTCCAAATGTCATATAATAACCATATAACAATTACAGCATGGAAACAGGCCATCTCGGCCCTTCTAGTCCGTGCCGAACACTTACTCTCACCTAGTCCCATCTACCTGCACTCAGACCATATCCCTCCATTCCTTTCCCATTCATATAACTATCCAATTCATTTTTAAATGATAACATCGAACCTGCCTCCACCACTTCCACTGGAAGCTCATTCCACACAGCCACCACTCTCTGAGTAAAGACGTTCCCCCTCATGTTACCCCTAAACTTCTGTCCCTTAATTCTCAAATCATGTCCTCTTGTTTGAATCTTCCCTACTCTCAATGGGAAAAGCTTATCCACGTCAACTCTGTCTATCCCTCTCATCATTTTAAAGACCTCTATCAAGTCCCCCCTTAACCTTCTGCGCTCCAAAGAATAAAGCCCTAACTTGTTCAACCTTTCTCTGTAGATGTCTTTTTTTTTTTTTTTTTTTTTTTTTTTTTTTTTTTTTTTTTTTTAATTAGAAGTACGGTAAATTACAATAACACACAACACATATATCTTAATACATTTTTTGTACCGCTTCATTTTTTTTTTTTTTTTAAAGCTTTAAGAAAAAGATAGAAGTAAGGAAAGTAAAGAAGGTGCGCAAGAGTTGTGAAGTGCAGAAGAGTGTTGGGAAAAGAAAGCCCCTTAGAAAAGAAGTTAGAGAAGGAAGTAAAGTAAGAAAGTAGACCCTAGAAAAGAAAGAAAAAGAAAGTAAGGACAATCGCTCTATTATAACATTAAACTCCGCAGAAAGACTACCAACCAAGTCTGTTTTTGTTGTTTTATCTCCCAATGCCAGGTCCTGATACCATTTATTTATTTATTTATTTTTAAAAATTACTATTGCACCTCATGCTTGTAATAGGTCCATAAACGTAGACCACGTCTTTTGGAATTGGTTTGCTTTATCTGCTAAGAGGAATCTCATCTCTTCCAGATGTAATGTTTCAAACATATTTGATATCCACATTTTTATTGTTGGTGTGGGCGCATTTTTCCAGAATTTAAGTATGAGCTTTTTTCCCATTATTAGCCCATAATTGAGTAAATTCTTCTGATACACGTTTAATTCAGGGATACCTTCCGATATCCCAAAAATGATCCATTCTGGTTTTGGTACCAGTTTTATTTTAATTAATTTTGAAAAAATATCAAATATTCCATGCCAGAATTTTTGGATTTTTGTACAAAAAACAAAAGAATGCGCTATGGTAGCTTCTTGACACAGACATTTATCACAGATTGGTGAAACATTGGGAAAGATTTTATTTAATTTAGTTTTTGAATAGTATAGTCTATGTAATGTTTTGAATTGGATAAGCGTATGTCGTACATTGATCGAGCATTTATGCACCTGTAGTAAATGTTTATCCCAGCTCTCTTTTGAAATTTTTATAGCTAATTCTTGTTCCCAGTCTCTTCTAATTCCATCTGTTGTGGGTATTTCTATGTTTAAAATGATATTATATAAGTACGATATTAAGTTAGCTGATTCCGCCTTTGTCTTCATTGCTTCATCCAGTAAGTCGGAAGGCATATTATGATAGTCTTTTGTGTATTTTTTCAAATAATCACAAATTTGAAGATATTTAAATATTGGTTATTTTTCAAATTATATTTCAGTTGTAGTTGTTGAAATGATAGTAATTTTCCCACTTCATACAGATCTTCGAGCGTTTTGATTCCCATTCTTTCCCAATGTATAAATGATTTGTCTATGATTGATGGTTTAAACGAAGGGTTATTGGCTATTGGTATTGAGAGAGATAGGTTTCTTAATTTTAGATTCTGTTTTATTTGTTTCCATGTTCTAATTGTGCTATGTATAATTGGGTTTTTATTATAATTTTTATTATTCAGATTTATTGGTGAGAGGATAATCGCTCCTATATTACTCGGGGAGCAATCCCCTTTTTCCATTACAATCCAGTCCGCCTGCTGGGCAGAATTGTCCAGCAGGTGAATCATATTTTTAATATTTACTGCCCAATTATAATACATAAAGTTAGGGAGCGCTAGACCCCCCCACTCTTTTCGTTTATTAAGGTGTGTTCTTTGTATTCTATGGGGTTTATAATCCCATATGAAATTTGTAATGTCTGAGTCCAATTTTTTGAAAAACTTTTTTGGGAGATATATAGGTGTTGATTGAAATAGGTATAGAATTTGTGGTAAGAAAATCATTTTTATAGCGTTTATTCTGCCTATTAAGGACATCGGAAGTGTTTTCCAGAATTTAATCAAATTATTTAATTTCTTAAGTAGGGGATTATAATTGGCTTTAAACATATCCTGGTAATTTCTAGTAATTTCAATTCCCAAATATTTGAATTTTTCTGTAGCTATTTTAAAGGGGAATTTCCTGAGATGTGTTGAGTCTTTATTTTTATCGACATAATTTCACTTTTGTTCCAATTTATTCTATATCCTGAAAAGGATCCAAAGTCCTCAATTAAATTTAATATATTCGGTATACTAATTTGTGGTTTTGTGATGTACAGTAGTACATCATCGGCATATAGGGATATTTTGTTATTTGAATATTTTGTATTATAACCGTAAATATCCAGGTGTGTTCTTATTTTTTCAGCAAGGGGTTCAATTACCAAAGCAAATAACAGCGGAGATAATGAACAACCTTGTCTATTGCCCCTTGATAGTTCAAATTTCGAGGATAATATATTATTAGTTAGTATTCTAGCCGTAGGTTTGTTATATAATAGTTTTATCCATGCAATGAAGTTCTCTCCCAATTGGAATTTTTGCAATACTTTAATCATATAATCCCATTCTACTTGATCAAACGCTTTTTCTGCATCCAGTGAGATGATAGCTAACTCTTGGTCATGAGATTTATGTGAGTGCATTATGTTAAGCAAACGTCTCAAGTTATTGAATGAATGTCTCTTAGGTATAAATCCTGTTTGATCCTCATTTATTAATCTACTAACATACCTGCTTAGTCTACTGGCTAGTGTTTTCGCTATTATTTTTTGATCCGTATTTAACAAAGCAATAGCTCTATATGAACCTGGTTCTTCTATATTTTTATCTTTTTTAAGTATTAATATGCACTCAGACCATATCCCTCCATTCCTTTCCCATTCATATAACTATCCAATTCATTTTTAAATGATAACATCGAACCTGCCTCCACCACTTCCACTGGAAGCTCATTCCACACAGCCACCACTCTCTGAGTAAAGACGTTCCCCCTCATGTTACCCCTAAACTTCTGTCCCTTAATTCTCAAATCATGTCCTCTTGTTTGAATCTTCCCTACTCTCAATGGGAAAAGCTTATCCACGTCAACTCTGTCTATCCCTCTCATCATTTTAAAGACCTCTATCAAGTCCCCCCTTAACCTTCTGCGCTCCAAAGAATAAAGCCCTAACTTGTTCAACCTTTCTCTGTAGATGTCTTTTAAATGTTTTTACAGCACCTGTCTCAACTACCTCCTTTAGTTTAGTGATAGAGTGTGGAAACAGGCCCTTCAGCCCACCGAGTTGCCACTGACCAACAATCACCCCTACACTAGTCCTTATCCTACACACCAGGGACAATTTATACAGGCCAATTAACCTCCAAACCCGTATGTCTTTGGAATATGGGAGGAAACCAGAGCACCCGGAGGAAATCCACGCGGTCAACAGACAATAGGTGCAGGAGTAGACCATTCGGCCCTTCGAGCCAGTCACAGAGAGAACGTGCAAACTCCGTACAAGCAACACCTGTGGTCAGGGTCGAACCCAGGTCTCTGATGCTGTGAGGCAGCAACTCTGCCACTGCGCCACCGTGCTGACCTACCCCAATGACCTGTTCCAACACCAGCCCCAACCACCTACCCCTGGCAATTCGTTCCTTACACCCACCACTCTCTGAGTGAAAACATTGCACCTCAGGTTCCTATTGTACCTTTCCCTTCTCACCTTCAACCTCTGGTTCTTGATTCCAATAGTCTGGATAACCATCAATGGTTATTTTATCTTAGAACGGAACAGAACAAAATAGTACAATAGAGCACAAGAACAGGCCCTTCGGCCCACAATGTCTGTGCTGAACATGATGCCAAGACCAACTCTTGTTTCATGTGTTTTGTGTGTGTGTGTGTGTGTGTGTGTGGAGGTTTTTTTGTGTGTTTTTGTGACTGTCAGATCAATTTCCCTCCTGGGATAAATAAAGTTCTATCGTACGTATCATTATCCATATCCACATGATCCATATCCCTCCATTCCCCTGGATATCCGTATGACTATCCTAAAGCCTCTTAAATGCCACTATCGTATCTGCCTCCACCACCACCCCTGGCAATGTGTTCCACTTACTCTGCACTTACAAAACCTCGAACTTGAAAAAGGTGCCAAAAACTGGCGACGTTGTGAAATGTCTTGGTGTACGACTGCTACACATTTGTACTTATCTGAGATGCGTATCTCAGATGGATCAAAGGGCCTTATATATAGTGATACTTGTACTGAACTGCATACAAATGAATCTCACTGTACCTCAGTACATGACCAATGAAGTACCATAGAACCATTGAAATCACGAGACAGGGTCAAGTAAAAAAGAAACCAACAGTAAATTATGCCAATCAATGTTGGCAAATACATTGGCTAAAGCCACCCTATTAGACGGTAAAAGATGTGCCCTGAGGCATAAATATTTCCTCATGGGCCTGTCCCACTTAGGTGATTTTTTAGGCAACTACAGTTGACTAGTTTGTCGCCACATGTTCGCCGGTTGGCGCCGGGAGTAGTCGCCTCAGTCGTGCAAAATATTCGTGGCGTCTTTCTGGTCGCCGCCAAATTTTCAACATGTTGAAATTTTTTTGCCGACAGTGGGTTTGACGCCAATGAGCGTAACCTGACTTCTCCTGACGTAGGTGCTGTCATAGGTTGTCGCCAGGATGATACCTTTCCTGGCGATTTTTCGCCACCGGTTTGGCGACCGGTTTTTCGGCGACCTGCTACGACTATGACAGTCACCGCCAGTTGCCTAAAAAATCGCCAAACATAGAAACATAGAAACATAGAAAATTGGGACAGGCCCAAAAAGATTCATGTTAAGATCAGGCCCTTCGGCCCACCGAGTCTGCACCAACCAGCGATCCCCGCACACTAACTCTACCTTACACACACTAGGGACAATTTACATTTATACCAAGCCAAGTAACATACAAACCTGTACGCCTTTGGAGTGTGGGAGGAAATCGAAGATCTCGAAGAAAACCCACGCAGGTCACGGGCAAACGTACAAACTCCGTACAGACAGCACCCGTAGTCAGGATCAAACCCGCTGTAAAGGACCTGTCCCACTTTCACGAGTAATTCACAAATTCTCCCGAGTTTTCCCCTTGATTCAAATTCGCAGAATGTTCGTAACGAGTCCGTAGGAGGTTGTAGGAGTTCGCAGATATATCGTAGCGACCCGTTATGCCAGCCGTAGGTACTCTTGGCATCCGGTAAGTCGGGACGTTTTTTCCAGCCCGATTAAAAAATGTCCACGAGTAATAAAATGGTCGGGATGAAAGAAATTGCAACTTTTTACTCGTAAGGAGGGCATCGAAATAGTCGTGGGAATCGGTAGACCAACTCGTAGGAGTTCGTGAACATAGTCGTGGAAGGTCGTAGGAGTTTGTAGATTACCACGGTCTTGGTTATTTTTTTTAGGTCCTTTAAACTCGGCAGATGTGTAGAATTAAGTCGTGAAAGTGGGACAGGCCCTTTAGGCAGCAACTCTACCGCTGCGCCACCGTGCCGTTCACAAAACGAAGAACTCAAAGCAATGGAGGACATGCCCACCGACTCCCACATTTATCTGGACCACTCTCGTTCCCACCCTGCCTCTTGCAAAGATGACGCATGAAATCTATACTTACAATCAGAAGATGATCTGTGCTTGAAAGTGAAGCGAAGATGTGTTCTCTGAACATCCTCAATGGGAATGGCAACCTGGGTCATGGAAAAGAAGTTCAAAGAACATTAAGTTGAGGGGAAATGTCAGGCATGATGTTTGCTGAAGGAAACTGCAAGAAGATTCAGTGGGAGGGTTTGGATTACATTCTCAATAACTACTTGTATAGAGTCATAGAGTGATATAGTGTGGAAACAGGCCGCTCAGCCCAACTCGCCCATACCAGCCAACAATGTCCCAGATGGGCTCTACCCGAGCCGGCTGCCTGCCCCTTTTCCGGGGTTACGTCCGTGCCCGGGTGGGGTTAGAAAGGGAATACGCCCTGTCTGCGGGCACCCTGAGGGAGTTCCGGGACCGCTGGGCTCCACAGGGTGTTGAATGTATCCTCAATAAGGATTGTATCATAGTTGTATAGTAGGTTATTACATGTTTGTATTGTATTATGGTGGTGGGTTCTGGCTTGTTTTATTGTAATGTAAATATTATTTTTAATAATTGAATACATTTTTTGATTAAAAAAAAAAACAAAAAAACAATGTCCCAGCTATACTAGTCCCACCTGCCTGCGTTTGGTCCATATCCCTCCAAACCTGTCCTATCAATCTACCTGTCTAACTATTTCTTTAAAAAATGGGATAGTCCCAGCCTGAACTACCTCTTCTGGCAGCTTGTTCCATACACTCACCACCATTGTATGAAAACGTTACCCCTCAGATTCCAATTGTACCTTTTCCCCTTCACCTTAAACCTATGTCCTCTGGTCCTCCATTCCCCTACTCTGGGCAAGAGACTCTGTACAACCACTCTCACATGATCTTATACACCTCTATAAGATCACCCCTCATCCTCCTGCGCTCCAACGAATAGAGATCCAGCCTACTCAACCTCCCCCTAGAGCTCACACACTCTATTCCTGGCAACATCCTCGTAAATCTTCTCTTCACCCTTTCCAGCTTGACCACATAAAGTCCAACCATAAAATATATCAGCCTAGAACATAGGACAGTACAGGGCAGGAACAGGTCCTTTGGCCCGCAATGTCCATGCCGAACATTATGCCAAGTTAAAATAACAGCACATAACATCAACCATGGGATATTGATACTGTCTTACCTGTTGATAAGTGTTAGGAGCAGAATTAGGTCATTCAGCCCATCAAGTCCACTCGTGCCATTCAATCATGGCTGATCTATCTTTCACTCTCAACCCCATTCTCCTGCCTTTGCCCCATAACCCCTGACACCCGAACAATTCAAGAATCTGTCCACCTTACAAATACCCAAAGATTGGGCCTCCACATCCTTCTGTGACAGCGAATTTCACAAACTCACCACCCTCTGACTTCTCCTTTCAAAAGGTACCTGTCTTTTAATTCCGAGTTCACTTTAGCTGCACTGCTTTAATGTTTCACGAGTTGCCCTCATTTAGGCTTAACGGGCCGACGTCGAAGCGTTGGAGTGGGTCGAGTTGGCGGAGCGGGCCGCTGGAGGCCAAGCAACAGCCTGGGGCTCAATTGAATCAGGTCCCAATCCAAGAGGCCAAGCACGGGGATCGTACGTTGCAAGCTCCAGCACGGAGCGGCGGTGCAGCGGTTTTACTTGGGCGGAAATCCTGGGGAGTGGGGTGGAGGGGGGCACATCATGTGAGGTGGGGGACAATCCACCCCATGTTTTGTAATCCGGATTTTGAAATTTGGTGAAAAAAATCTATTAAAATCTCCGCTTTCCGCAAGACAGTGGGGGTGTCATTGTTAAGCGCTTGTTAAATGTCTCTACTAACATCGTATTAACATGATGTGTCACCAATTGTGTTTTGACCTTCAAGTATTACTGAAGGTATTCACAGAGAATTTCTTAAAGCTGTCTGATGTGGGTACAGTTACCATTTGAACTGATTGGATGGATTGGTGGATGGGAAAGATTTAAACGGGTATCGGATTTAAACGGGTCAGGTTATTAAGGGTTCCAGTCGAACGAGTTTCCGGGCTAGCTTGCAGGTAAGTCCCTCATTCAAGGTCACTCACGTTATTTAGTATGTTTTTCCCATCTCTCTCTCTCTCCCCCCGCCAAGGTTGATTCTTCTGTTTGCCTTTATTTGCTTCAGTCTTATTTGTTTGTGTTATTTATCACATTGCAGCTTTTAAAGATTCAAGCGGGTATCAGCCGCTTTCTAAGGGCTGAATCAGCCTGCTTGCAGGGCCTTTCATTGCCCGGCGCGGCTTAAAATCAAACTGCTGTGTCGAGGCGATTGAAGCTCCCGATATTGAAGCCCCCGCCGGATGATTTTAAGCCACGCCAGGCGATGAAAGGCCCCGTGAACAGGCCGATTCAAGCCCCACGATTCGGGGCGGACGAAGCTGCTGGTGCTGGAGTTCGGAGTCGTTCACCAACCAGGCCAGCTCCCGATGTTACCGTTCACAGGGCCCACGGTGGAAGTCTCGTGGTCACCAAGAAATCGTGGGCCCCAAAATTGTGTCCACCCAATGTTTTGATAGCGATTTCTGCCCCTGCAGGAGGACACCAACAACATTGTCTGGCCCGGCCGACCCCTGCAACTCCCGCCCAGTGCCATCGCCAGGACAACGGACATTTATGGTCAAGTTTTTCTTTTAATTTTGGACTTGACGGTACAAGATGGCGCATGAAAGATGGAACTTGTGTCTGGATTCAGTGTAAGGACGGCACGTTGGTGCAGCGGTAGAGATGCTTCCTTACAGCGCCAGAGACCTAGGTTCAATCCAGTAGAAACATAGAAAATAGGTGCAGGAGTAGGCCATTCGGCCCTTCGAGCCTGCACCGCCATTCAATATGATCATGGCTGATCATCCAACTCAGTATCCTGTACCTGCCTTCTCTCCATACCCCCTGATCCCTTTAGCCACAAGGGCCACTTCTAACTCCCTCTTAAATATAGCCAATGAACTGTGGCCTCAACTACCTTCTGTGGCAGAGAATTCCACAGATTCACCACTCTCTGTGTGAAAAATGTTTTTCTCATCTCGGTCCTAAAGGATTTCCCCTTTATCCTTAAACTGTGACCCCCTTGTCCTGGACTTCCCCAACATCGGGAATAATCTTCCTGCGTCTAGCCTGTCCAACCCCTTAAGAATGTTGTAAGTTTCTATAAGATCCCCCCCAATCTTCTAAATTCTAGCGAGTACAAGCCAAGTCTATCCAGTCTTTCTTCATATGAAAGTCCTGACATCCCAGGAATCAGTCTGGTGAACCTTCTCTGCACTCCCTCTATGGCAAGAATGTCTTTCCTCAGATTAGGAGACCAAAACTGTACGCAATACTCCAGATGTGATCTCACCAAGACGCTGTACAACTGCAGAAGAACCTCCCTGCTCCTATACTCAAATCCTTTTGCTATGAATGCTAACATACAAACTAAACTACTACCTCACACAGTTACAATGATTGCATCTAATATATAATAGAATAGTCACTGAACTGAATGCAAAAAAGAATTTCACAGTGCCTAGGTACGTGACAATAAAGTTCCATCGAACCATTGAAATTCTCATCTTCTATACACTCTTCTCCCCCTCGCATTGAACGTAAAATTCTATTGTATAATGCATGTTGCAACCTTGGGGCCTACATGACAAGGTGACTAATTAATTAAATCTCACTACATCAGACTGGTTTGAGTAGTCTTCTCTCTTGTGACTCTTGAGAACGCGCTGTCCTCGGATACTGTCATGAAAATGCTTTACAAACTCATACGAGGCTACCTCTGCCAATTGATTTTTCCTATCTCTCTCTCTATATATATATATATACTGTATATAGTTTAGTTTAGAGATACAGAATGGAAACAGGCTGTTCGGCCCACCGAGTTTGCACCGACCAGCGATCCCCGCGCACTAATAACACTACACTACACACACGAGGGACAATTTCCATTTGCACCAAGCCAATTAGTATGCACGTCTGTGGAGTGTGGGAGGAAATCTTAGGTCTCGGAGAAAACCCACGCAGGTCACGGGGAGAACGTACAAACTGCGTACGACAGCACCCGTATAGTCAGGATCTAACCTGGGTCCCTGGCGCTCTGAGGCAGCAACTCTATCGATGCCCACCATAAAATCCATCATGAGTATCTTCAGATTTTCTGTCAAGCTCCCATTATTTCTCTGCAATAAAAAGGAACCGCAGATGCTGGCTAATACCAAAGATAGACACAAAATGCTGGAGTAACTCAGCGAGTTCTTGGCAACTTCAACTTAGTCTGAAGAAGGGTCCCGAACCGAAACATCACCTGTTCCTTTTCTCCGGAGATGCTGACTGACCTGTTGAGTTACTCCAGCATTTTGTGTCTATCCCAGTGTCTCTGCCTGAAGAAGAGTCCTGACCCGAAATGTCACTTATCTATGTTCTCCAGAGAAGCTGCCTGACCCACTGAGTTACTCCAGCACTTTGTCATTTTGTGTAAACCAGCATCTGCAGTTCCTGGTTTCTACATTTTGTACGCTGCATTGCAAAAATATCTCAAGGAATGCTTTCTTGGACACTAGACAATAGACAATAGGTGCAGGAGTAGGCCATTTGGCCCTTCGAGCCAGCACCGCCATTCAATGTGATCATGGCTGATCATCCCCAATCAGTACCTCGTTCCTGCCTTCTTCCCATATCCCCTGACTCCGCTATTTTTAAGAGCCCTATCTTGCTCTCTCTTGAAAGTACCCAGAGAACCAACCTCCACCGCCCTCTGAGGCAGAGAATTCCACAGACTCACCACTCTCTGTGAGAAAAATTGTTTACTCGTCTCCGTTCTAAATGGCTTACTCCTTATTCTTAAACTGTGGCCCCTGGTTCTGGACTCCCCCAACATCGGGAACATGTTTCCTGCCTCTAGTGTGTCCAAGCCCTTAACAATCTTATATGTTTCAATAAGATGGAAGAAATTCTCCTCCTCTCGCTGCCTGAAAAAGTTACCCCTCAGATTACATAGAAACATAGAAAATAGGTGCAGGAGTAGGCCATTCGGCCCTTCGAGCCTGCACCGCCATTCAATATAAACCTGGCTGATCATCCAACTCAGTATCCTGTACCTGCCTTCTCTCCATACCCCCTGATCCCTTTAGCCACAAGGGCCACATCTAACTCCCTCTTAAATATAACCAATGAACTGGCCTCAACTACCTTCTGTGGCAGAGAATTCCAGAGATAAATCCGATCATATCTTTCCCCTCTCACCTTGCTCCTGTGACTTATGAACATATGACCCACTGCAGATTCTCTCCTCCCCCTCCACTTCCACCTTTGCTTCCATTGCCTCCTCTAGCTCCACACTAACGGGCCTGTCCTCTAGCTCCACACTAACGGGCCTGTCCTGTAGCTCCACACTAACGGGCCTGTCCTCTAGCTCCACACTAACGGGCCTGTCCTGTAGCTCCACACTAACGGGCCTGTCCTGTAGCTCCACACTAACGGGCCTGTCCTCTAGCTCCACACTAACGGGCCTGTCCTCTAGCTCCACACTAACGGGCCTGTCCTGTAGCTCCACACTAACGGGCCTGTCCTCTAGCTCCACACTAACGGGCCTGTCCTCTAGCTCCACACTAACGGGCCTGTCCTGTAGCTCCACACTAACGGGCCTGTCCTCTAGCTCCACACTAACGGGCCTGTCCTGTAGCTCCACACTAACGGGCCTGTCCTCTAGCTCCACACTAACGGGCCTGTCCTGTAGCTCCACACTAACGGGCCTGTCCTCTAGCTCCACACTAACGGGCCTGTCCTCTAGCTCCACACTAACGGGCCTGTCCTGTAGCTCCACACTAACGGGCCTGTCCTCTAGCTCCACACTAACGGGCCTGTCCTCTAGCTCCACACTAACGGGCCTGTCCTGTAGCTCCACACTAACGGGCCTGTCCTCTAGCTCCACACTAACGGGCCTGTCCCACTTGGAGATGTTTTCGGCGACTATCGGCACCATTGACTGACGTATCAGGTCACTGAAACAGTTGCGGGGTGATGACGTCTGTGTGGGGATGTTCATGTTAAACTCTATCGTGTATTGTGCTCCATTTTTATTCGTGTGGCTGTATGGTAACTGAAATCACACTACCAATTGGTGCCCGTGACAATAAATGTAACTTCAACTTGAACGTATTGGCGCGCAGTGTCTCCTCGAGTGTCGCCACATTTTATTTGTCGCCACTGGATTTTGAAATGTTCAAAACCCATCGGCGACCCTGACACGTGAGTCAATGGTGCCGGCAGTCGCCGAAAAAATCGCCAAGTGGGACAGGCCCTTCGGCAACTTTTCATCTCTGGCCTTTGTCCACCATCTGTTGACCAGAACCTCCCCTCACCTGTATCAACCTGTCACCTGCCCTCCTCTCTTCCAGCTTTCCACCACTCAGTCTGAAGAAAGATCCCGAAACAAAACGTCAACGATACACATTCTCCAGAGATGCTGTCTGACCCGTTGAGTTTACTCCAGCACTTTTGTGTAAACCAGTATCTGCAGTTCCTTGTTTCTGCATTCTCCCACGATGTCATCCTCGATACTGTGACCTGCAGCGTGCTTACAAGCGGTATTTATCTGTTTGAGAAAGAACTGCAGATGCTGGAAAAATCGAAAGTGGACAAAAATGCTGGAGAAACTCAGCGGGTGAGCCAGTATCAGTGGAGCGACGGAATAGGTGACGTTTCGGGTCGAGACCCTTCTTTACACACCAGGATGGCTCACTGGCACCTCCTCCACTTTCCAGAACTCTCTTGGTTTAGTTCGGTTTAGAGATACAACATGGATACAGGCCCTTCGGCCAACGAGCCCACATCCTAGGGACAATTTACAGAAGCCAATTCACCTACAAACTTTCTTTGGAATTTGGGAAGGAAACCGGAGCACCCGGAGAAAACACACGCGGTCACAGGGAGAACGTACAAACTCCTTATGGACAAGCATCCATTATCCGGATCAAACCTGGGTCTCTGGCGCTGTGAGGCAGCAACTCTACCGCTGTGCCACCGTGCCTCCCTATGTGAGCGTGAACCATTGTTAATTAATAGAACCAATATTATATATTTCCCTAGTTTCCTGCTCTTCCTCAATATCATCATGATATTCCACTCCCAAACAATGCCGGGCTGCAGAGGCCATCAGCAGAGACCATCAGATCGCACGTATTTCTATGTGGGCTCTCAGTTCATCTTTTTTTATTCCAAATGCATTCAGAAACAAAGCCTTTTTCTTTTATCTTTTTATTATTTTTGTAACCCCTGGCACTATGTGTTGATTTACTCTGAGATATGAACTCCCTCCCACAATCTGTTTATCAGTTCCCAATTTAATATCATTCCCTCGAGCCTTTCGCTACTCTGACTTGCCATTATTTAGTTTAAAATCCCTCCGCAGAAACTTGGTAATTAAAGTTATGGAGAGTCAAAAGTTCATAGTTTATCGGAGCAGAGGCCTACTCCGCCACTCAATCATGGCTGATGTATTTTACCCCCTCAATCCCATACAATTGTGGCATTGACAAGGCTTTTGGATAGGCTCATTACATTTACTTCAGAGATACAGCATGGAAACAGTCCCTTCGGCCCACAGAAGCTAGAGTTCAGTTTAGTTTATTGTCACGTGTACCGAGGTAACATAGAAACAGAAATTAGGTGCAGGAGTAGGCCATTTGGCCCTTCGAGCCTGCACCGCCATTCAATATGATCATGGCTGATCATCCAACTCAGTATCCCGTACCTGCCTTCTCTCCATACCCTCTGATCCCTTTAGCCACAAGGGCCACATCTAACTCCCTCTTAAATATAGCCAATGAACTGGCCTCAACTACCCTCTGTGGCAGAGAGTTCCAGAGATTCACCACTCTCTGTGTGAAAAAAGTTTTTCTCATCTCGGTTATAAAGGATTTCCCCCTTATCCTTAAGCTGTGACCCCTTGTCCTGGACCTCCCCAACATCGGGAGCAATCTTCCTGCATCTAGCCTGTCCAACCCCTTAAGAATTTTGTAAGTTTCTGTAAGATCCCCTCTCAATCTCCTAAATTCTAGAGCGTACAAACCAAGTCTATCCAGTCTTTCTTCATAAGACAGTCCTGACATCCCAGTAAATCAGTCTGGTGAACCTTCTCTGCACTCCCGCTATGGCAATAATGTCCTTCCTCAGATTTGGAGACCAAAAGTAAGTGAACAGCTTTTGTTGCGTGCTAACCAGTCAGTGGAAAGACAATACATGATTACAATCGAGCCATTTACAATGTATGATAAGGGAATACATGATAAGGGAATAACGTTTAGTGCAAGGTAAAGCCAGCAAAATCCAATCAAAGATAGTCCAAGCGTCACCAATGAGGTAGATAGTAGTTCAGGACTGCTCTCTGGTTGTGGTAGGATGGTTCAGTTGCCTTATAACAGCTGGGAAGAAACTGTTCCTGAATCTGGAGGTGTGCGTTTTCACACTTCTGTACCTCTTGCCTGATGGGAGAGGGGAGAAGAGGGAGTGGCCGGGGTGAGACTGGTCCTTGATGATGCTGCTGGCCTTGCCGAGGCAGCGTGAGGTGTAGATGGAGTCAATGGAAGGGAGGTTGGCTTGTGTGATGGTCTGGGCTGCGTCCACAATTCTCTGCAATTTCTGGTGGATCTTGGATGGAGCTGTTCCCAAACCGTGCTGTAATGCATCCCGATAAAATGCTTTGTACGGCGCATCTGTAGAAGTTGGTGAGTGTTTTAAGGGTAAGGGGTAAGCCATTTAGAACGGAGACGAGGAAACACTTTTTCTCACAGAGAGTTGTGAGTCTGTGGAATTCTCTGCCTCAGAGGGCGGTGGAGGCCGATTCTCTGGATACTTTTGAGAGAGAGCTGGATAGGGCTCTTAAAGATAGCGGAGTCAGGGGATATGGGGAGAAGGCAGGAACGGGGTACTGATTGGGGATGATCAGCCATGATCACATTGAATGGCGGTGCTGGCTCGAAGGGCCGAATGGCCTCCTCCTGCACCTATTGTCTATTGTCTATTGTTGAGAACATGTCGAAGTTCCTAAGCCTTCTAAGGAAGTAGACGGGCGGGGGTTGTTAAAGGAAGAAGGGAAGAACAAATTGCGAACTTTGAAACTATGGCACGCTAGAAAGAAAACAAATTGAAATGATAAATATAACAATGCTATCAGCACAGAACTCCACGGCAAAAAGTACACCGTGTGCTTGCTGTGTGTGACAGACAGGAACTTGTTTCTTCCCTCAGTGAGCTGAAGTGTTTACCAAGAGACTGTGAGTCACAGCAGTTACTTTAGATATGGTGCTTTAGAGATACAGTGCGGAAACAGGCCCTTCGGCCCACCGGGTCCACGCCGACCAGTACACTAGCGCTATCTTACACACTTGGGACAATTTACAATTTCATCAAAGCCAATTAACCAACAAACCCGCTCACCTTTGGAGAGCGTGAGGGAACCAGAACACCCGGAGAAAACTCCACTCATATCTGGCTCCACCACAAACCCTGGCAGCTCCTTCCAGGCCCCCATCACCTTCTGTGTTAAACAATTTGCCCCGCACATTTCAATAGACAATAGACAATAGGTGCAGGAGTAGGCCATTCGGCCCTTCGAGCCAGCACCGCCATTCAATGTGATCATGGATGATCATCCCCAATCAGTACCCCGTTCCTGCCTTCTCCCCATATCCCATGACCCCGCTATCTTTAAGAACCCTATCTAGCTCTCTCTTGAAAGTATCCAGAGAACCTGCCTCCACCGCCCTCTGAGGCAGAGAATTCCACAGACTCACCACTCTCTGTGAGAAAAATTGTTTCCTCGTCTCAGTTCTAAATGGCTTACTCCTTATTCTTAAGCTGTGGCCCCTGGTTCTGGACTCCCCCAACATCAGGAACATGTTTCCTGCCTCTAGCATGTCCAAACCCTTAATAATCTTATACGTTTCCACCAATCTTTCCACCACCACGCACAAGAAGCACAAGAAGAACAAGAAGCGACAAGACAGACACCATTGTGCAGATGCCGAGACGTGTGTTCAGCTCTGGCTGAGCAACTTCTAATCTTGTTTGCGGCTCGATATGAAGAAGAAGCATAATTAACCCATTTGGCCCATCGAGTCTGCTCCGCCATTCAATCATGGGAATTAAGGGAATTAACCTTGTAATTAATCTCTTTTAAACTTTATCCCTCTTACTTTAAATGTATGCCCTCCAGTCTTTATAGTTTAGACTTTACTTTAGACTTTGGACATAGTTCGGAAACAGGACCTTTGACCCACCGAATCTGTGCCGACCAGCCATCAGCTCGAACACCAGCACTATCCGACACATCAAGGAACAATTTACAATTTTTAACAATTTTACCAACGCCAATTAACCTACAAACCTGTACGTCTTTTAAGTGTGGGAGGAAATTAGTTCCCACCCAGTAATGAGTGGGTTTACATATGATGAGCGTTTGACAGCACTGGGCCTGTACTCGCTGGAGTTTAGAACGTTGAGGGGGGACCTCATTGAAACTTACAAAATAATGAAAGGCATAGATAGAGTGGATGTGGAGAGGATGTTTCCACTGATGGGAGAGTCTAGGACCACAGGTCATAGCCTCAGAATAAAAGGATGCTTTTTTGGAAAGGAGGTGAGGGGGGACTTTTTTAGTCAGAGGGTAGTTAATCTGTGGAACTCATTGCCACAGAGGGCTGTGGAGGCCACGTCAGTGGATATTTTTAAGGCAGAGATAGACAAATTCTTGATTAGAACGGGTGTCGATGGGTCGAATGGCCTAATTCTACTCCTATAACTTGTGAACCTAGGTTTGCATTAGGTGAGAAATAACATTGGGTAGACTGATTGGACTGAAGGCTGATAAATCCCCAGGGTCTGATAGTCTGCATCCCAAGGTCCTCAAGGAGGTGGCTCTAGAAATAGTGGATGCATTGGTGATAATTTTCCAATGTTCTACAGATTCAGGATCAGTTCCTGTGGATTGGAGGGTAGCTAATGTTATCCCACTATTCTAGAAAGAAGCGAGAGAGAAAACGGAATTACAGACCAGTTAGCCTGACATCCATGGTGGGAAAGATGCTGGAGTCAATTATTAAAGAAGTAATAACGGCGCATTTGGATAGCAGTAAAAGGATTAGTCATCATGGATTTTAAAGGGGAAATCCTGCTTGACTAATCTTCTGGAAATTTTTGAGGATGTGACAAGTAAAATGGATGAAGGAGAACCAGTGGATGTAGTGTATCTGGACTTTCAGAAAGCCTTTGATAAAAATCCACACAGGAGATTATCGGGCAAAATTAGAGCACATGGTATTGGGGATAGGGTATTGACATGGATAGAGAATTGGTTGGCAGACAGGAAACAAAGAGTAGGAATAAACAGGTCCCTGTCAGAATGGCAGGCAGTGGTGAGTGGAGTGCCGTAAGACTCAGTGCTGGGACCGCAGCTATTTACTATATATATTAATGATTTAGATGATGGAAATAATAGTAACACTAGCAGAGCTGGGTGGCAGTGTGAACTGTGAAGAGGATGTTCGGGGGTTGCAGGGTGACTTGGACAGGTTGAGTGAGTGGGCAGATGCATGACAGATGCAGTATAAAGTGGATAAATGTGAGGTTATCCACTTTGCGGCAGGAACAAACAGGCAGATTATTATCTGAATGGTGTCAGATTAGGAAAAAAAGGGAAATGCAACAAGACCTAGGTGTCCTTGTACAACAGTCATTGAAAGTAAACATGCAGGTACAGCAGGCAGTGAAGAAGGTTGGCCTTCATAATGAGAGGATTTGAGTATAGGAATAAAGAGGTCCTTCTGCAGTTGTACGGGGCCCTAGTGAGACCACATCTGGAGTTTTGTGTGCAGTTATGATCTCCTAATTTGAGGAAGGACATCCTTGAAATTGAGGCAGTGCAGCGTAGGTTCATGAGTTTAATCCCCGGGATGGCGGGACTGATTGGAAAGACTGTGCTTGTATTCACTGGAGTTTAGAAGGATGAGTGGGCATCTTATAGAAACATATAAAATTATAAAAGGACTGGACAAGCTAGATGCAGGAAACTGTTCCCAATGTTGGGCGAGTCCAGAACCAGGGGCCACAGTCTTAGAATAAAGGACAGGCCATTAAAAACTGAGGTGGGAAAAAACCTTTTCACCCAGAGAGTTGAGAATTTGTGGAATTCACTAGATGGATTTAAAAGAGAGTTAGATGGAGCTCTAGGGGCTAGCGGAATTCAGGGATATGGGGAGAAGGCAGGCACGGGGTACTGATTATGGAAGATCAGCCATGATCACAATGAATGGCGGTGCTGGCTCGAAGGGCCAAATGTCCTCCTCTGCACCTATTTTCAATGTGTCAATGTCTCAAAGCTTTTCACTGTACCTCGATACACATGACTATAAACTAAAGCAAACTAGGCATTCATTAAACCATCTCTCCTACTGGGCATTTGTCAGCACTGGGCCTGTACTCACTGGAAGAATGAGCGGGGACCTCATTGAAACATACAGAATAGTGAATGGCTTGGATAGAGTGGATGTGGAGAGGATGTGGGAGAGTCTAGGACTAGAGGTCATAGCCTCGGAATTAAAGGATGTTCCTTTAGGAAGGAGATGAAGAATATCTTTAGTCAGAGGGTGGTGAATCTGTGGAATTCATTGCCATAGAATGCTGTGGAAGCCAAGTCAGTGAATATATTTGAGGCAGAAATAGATAGATTCTTGATTAGTACGGGAGCCAGAGGTTTATGGGGAGAAGGCAAGAGAATGGGGTTAGGAGGGAGAGATAGATCAGCCATAATTGAATGGCGAAGTAGACATATAGAGTCATAGAGTGGTACAGCGTGGAAACAGGTCCTTCGGTCCAACCTGCCCACACTGGCCAACATGTCCTATTTACACTAGTCCCACCTGCCTGCGTTTGGTCCATATCCATCCAAAGCTCTCCTCCCAAGTACCTGTCCAAATGTTTCAAGATTCAATAGAGTTTATTGTCATGTGTCCCTGATAGGACAATGAAATTCTTGCTTTGCTTCAGCACAAAAGGACATAGTAGGCATTGACTACAGAACAGATCAGTGTGTCCATATACCATTATATGGTATATGGACCATATATGGTTCTTGAACGTTGCAATTGAACCTGCCTCAACCATCTCCTCTGGCACCTGATGGGCCGAATGGCCTAATTCACCTCCTATCCCTTGTGACCTTATGACCTTATCCCAGAGTGGTGGCCGTGTTTGTTGCGCTGATTTTAATGGCAAGCGCGGACGTCGTTGACTTGGACCTTGGACTGACCTTGACTGTCTCCATCCAGCGATGCTGCTTCAGCTGGTAATACACCACGGACTGGTGCTGTGTGACAGCCTTGTCTCCGGCACCTTGGCAGATCGCATTCTGCACACCGGGAGAGAGAATTAAACATTTAGCGTGGCAATTTCCAGAAAGTGACGCTTTCATGAAAAATGATTAATTGTGCCTGGCCCATGTCTTGAGCCAGGCTCCATCTGTCACTGGTACATGGACTTGAGGAAGACATCAAATTGATTACCCTTAGTAAAAAGCACGGTGTGATATTCATGTGAAGCTGAAATAATTACATTACCTATACAGAGAAGGCAGGTTGGAAGTTAATACAGACAAAATGCTTGGAGAGATAACATGCCTTCAAACATTAGGGCAGGCTACACCTTTATTTCTGCCTCAGGGCGTGTGAAGTGGAGACAGAGAGCATTGTGGAAATGAACCCACATTTTACCATAGATCCTATAGCGGAGCAAGATAGACCACTCCTGCTAAATGCAATGGACTGACGTATAGTACACAACGGAGTGGAACCTGGGCCTTTTTTTCCATCCATTTCAGTAACCCGACCCGACCCGACTCGCACTGTAATCAACGTTGCGGGGGAACAGTTTGTGTTAATAAATTAAAATTCTGAAAATGAGGAGAAAATATTTACCAAATAACTTTTATTTTCACGAGGATGTTTCCGTAACCGGCTTCCGTCTCCGCACTAGTTATCCTATGGGATCTTTGGTGCGGAGACGGAAGCCGGTTACGGAAATGGGGCCTAAATTGACCCATGAATCTGCCCATGGCCGTACTACGTCTTTTTTGTCGCATGGCCTATCTTGCTCGCTATAGGATCTTTGCCTTTTACCTGGTTAACAAATGTGGTGACTACATTTTTTTATAGGTGTCAATTAGCCTCATAGAGTCTAGCTTAGTTTGGAGATACAGTGCTGAAACAGGGCAGAAACAGCGCGGAAACACATCATCACCCCTCATCTTCCTGCACTCCAAGCAAGGGCGATGCTGCCCAGCCCGACAAAGTCCCACGAGTCCTGGCAACATGCTCGTGAATTTTCCCTGTGCCGTTTGCGGCTAGCCCGGGTTGTCCGGCACCTGTGTGTGTGCGTTCGTGTGTAACTCACCGAGATTATGTCTCCATTTTCATCACAGACGCACATCGTGACCTCAACGTTCTTCTGCGTGGTTTTGTTCTGTTTGTCGAACTCTCCCTGAATCAAAGTGACGTAGATGTCATTGCGGACATCACCTGGGTTACGAGAAAGGAAAGAAAGATTCCTTGGTCGGAGACACTTTGTGAAAAAAATCGACGTTTTATTTAACAATAAGAAGTAAGCCATTTAGAACTGAGATGAGGAAACACTTTTTCTCACAGAGAGTGGTGAGTCTGTGGAATTCTCTTCCTCAGAGGGCGGTGGAGGCAGGTTCTCTGGATGCTTTCAAGAGAATCTCTGAATGCTTTCAACAATCTTATATGTTTCAATGAGATATCCTCTCATCCTTCTAAACTCCAGAGTGTACAAGCCCAGCTGCTCCATTCTCTCAGCATATGACAGTCCCGCCATCCCGGGAATTAACCTTGTAAACCTACGCTGCACTCCCTCATATAACCATATAACAATTACAGCACGGAAACAGGCCATCTCGACCCTTCTAGTCCGTGCCGAACACGTATTCTCCCCTAGTCCCATATACCTGCGCTCAGACCATAACCCTCCATTCCTTTCCCGTCCATATAACTATCCAATTTATTTTTAAATGATAAAAACGAACCTGCCTCCACCACCTTCACTGGAAGCTCATTCCACACAGCCACCACTCTCTGAGTAAAGAAGTTCCCCCTCATGTTACCCCTAAACTTCTGTCCCTTAATTCTCAAGTCATGTCCCCTTGTTTGAATCTTCCCTACTCTCAGTGGGAAAAGCTTATCCACGTCAACTCTGTCTATCCCTCTCATCATTTTAAAGACGTCTATCAAGTCCCCCCTTAACCTTCTGTGCTCCAAAGAATAAAGCCCTAACTTGTTCAACCTTTCTCTGTAACTTAGTTGCTGAAACCCTGGCAACATTCTAGTAAATCTCCTCTGTACTCTCTCTATTTTGTTGACATCCTTCCTATAATTAGGCGACCAAAATAGTGCACCATACTCCAGAATTGGCCTCACCAATGCCTTGTACATTTTTAACATTACATCCCAACTTCTATACTCAATGCTCTGATTTATAAAGACCAGCACACCAAAAGCTTTCTTTATCACCCTATCTACATGAGATTCCACTTTCAGGGAACTGTGCACAGTTATTCCCAGATCCCTCTGTTCAACTGCATTCCTCAATTCCCTACCATTTACCATGTACGTCCTATTTTGATTTGTCCTGCCAAGATGTAGCACCTCACACTTATCAGCATTAAACTCCATCTGCCATCTTTCAGCCCACTCTTCCAACTGGCATAAATCTCTCTGTAGACTTTGAAAATCTACTTCATTATCCACAACCCCACCTATCTTAGTATCATCTGCATACTTACTAATCCAATTTACCACACCATCATCCAGATCATTGATGTACATGACAAACAACAGTGGACCCAACACAGATCCCTGTGGCACCCCACTAGTCACTGGCCTCCAACCTGACAAACAACCATCCACCATTACTCTCTGGCATCTCCCATTCAGCCACTGTTGAATCCATCTTGCTACTCCACCATTAATACCCAACAATTCAACCTTCTTAACCAACCTCCCTCAACAGCAGAGTTAACAAACCTGGCATGATGATCTCAGGGAACCCCATTTTCCTGGCAACCACCGTGCTTCGGTCCACAAGGTGAGGGTGGTCCTTGCGAATTTGCTTCAGGTCACCCGAAAGTAACTTCATGGAAACCCAGAGACCTGGAAGAGGAGCAGAATTACGAATGAAAAAGGAGCAAAAATATTATCTGCTTTCAAAACCTATGATGAAAACCATAGAACATAGTACAGCGTGCACTGGCCCAAGATGCCTGTGGCCAACTTGATGCCAAATAAAAAACAATGACTTCTGTTATCCATACAAGACCCTGCAGTTGTACAGGGTCTTGGTGAGACCACACCTGGAGTATTGCGTACAGTTTTGGTCTCCTAATCTGAGGAAAGACATTCTTGCCATAGAGGGAGCACAGAGAAGGTTCACCAGACTGATTCCTGGGATAGCAGGACTTTCATATGAAGAAAGACTGGATAGACTCGGTTTGTACTCGCTAGAATTTAGAAGATTGAGGGGGAATCTTATAGAAACTTACAAAATTCTTAAGGGGTTGGACAGGCTAGATGCAGGAAGATTGTTCCCGATGTTGGGGAAGTCCAGAACAAGGGGTCACAGTTTAAGGATAAGGGGGAAATCTTCCAGGACCGAGATGAGAATCTCATTTTTCACACAGAGAGTGGTGAATTGTGGAATTCTCTGCCACAGAAGGTAGTTGAGGCCAGTTCATTGGCTATATTTAAGAGGGAGTTAGATGTGGCCCTTGTGGCTAAAGGTATCAGGGGGTATGGAGAGAAGGCAGGCACAGGATACTGAGTTGGATGATCAGCCATGATCATATTGAATGGTGTTGCAGGCTCGAAGGGCCGAATGGCCTACTCCTGCACCTATTTTCTATGTTTCCATATATCTGAAAAGCCTTTCATATCTGCCTCCACCACCACCCCCGACAGCATGTTCTAGACACCCACTACCCTCTGTGTAATAAACTTTCCCCGTACATTGAGTTATAGAGTCATACAGTGTGGAAAACGACACTTCGGCCAAACTTGCCCACACCCACCTAAATGCCCCCTCTACACTAGTCCTAACTGCCTGCGTTTGCCACATATCCCTCTAAACCTATCCTATCAATGTGCCTGTCTACATGTTTCTTAAACATTGCAGTAGTATCTCGTTCAACCTTTCCTCACTCACCTTAAAGTTATGCCCTCTAGTCCTTGACATTTCCATCAAAGAAAAAAAGATTCAGTCTACTCTAATTATGCCTCTCTTAGTTTGATAAACATTTGTCAGGTCTCCTGTCCTGAGAAAACAATCCATGTTTATCCAACCTCTCCCGATAGTTAAGGGCCTGTCCCACTTGGCCGTCATTTGCGCCGCATTTACGCGTCATATGTAAAATAGGTCAACGCGTCGTGATGCGCGACGTCGCGCGCAAATCACGCGTCAGCGCAGCCGTCTGGTGCGCGTGACGTCATTAGAATACCCTGCGGCGCGCGGCGATGCTCGCGATACACGTGAGACTTCTGGATGCCAGCGTGCGACGCCAGTGCGTCAGCATGTGTAGCCAATGCATCAGCGTGCGTACGCGATACGTCACGCAGGTGGCGCGGGAGGATTTTGTTACACTATGAAATCCAGGAGCGCCGCGCGATACCGCGTGCCACCGCATGCGGTTCCACGCCTCACCATGCGCAACGCGTGCGTCACCCACACGCACCCAACGCATCAACCTATTTTACATATGATGCATAAATGAGGCGCAAATGACGGCCAAGTGGGACAGGCCCTTTATGCTCCAAATGTCGTCCAACCAAAGTTTTATAAAGCTGCAACTGGACTTTATGACTCTTAAAGTAGAAACATTCCAACAATATGGCTACAATTCTTCTCCCTGATTCTGTCCGTGCGAAGTTTTCATGTTCTCTTTCCTGCAGGTTTGTAAGTGATAGCAGAAGAATTCGGTGATTTGGCCCATCAAGTCTACTCCGCCATTCATTCATGGCTGATCTATCTCTCCCTCTCAAGTGGGGGAGCCTAGGACCACAGGGCAAAGACTCAGAATAAAAGGATGTGCCTTTAGACAGGAGATGAGGAGGTGGTGAATCGGTGGAATTCATTGTTGAGGCCAAGTCATTGGGTACTTTTAAAATGGGGAATGACAGATTCTTGATTAGTACGGGGGTCAGGGGTTGCAGGGAGAAGGCAGGAGAATGGGGTTGAGAGAGAGAAATAGATCAGTCGTGGTTGAATGGCAGAGCAGACTCGAATGGTCTAATTCTGCTCCTCTGACATGAACTTAGATGCTTGATAATCACTTGTGTCTTGTGTCTTATGAATCTATGACATCCATAATATATGAAACTACCTTTAGAAAGGTGAGGAGGAATTTCTATCATCAGAGGGTGGTGAATCTGTGGAATTCATTGCCACAGAAGGCTGTGGAGGCCAAGTCAATTAATATTTTTAAGGTGGAGATTGACATTCTTCATTAGTACGGGTGTCAGGGGTTATCGGGAGAAGGCAGGAGGATGGGGTTAAGAAGGAAAGATAGATCAGCCATGATTGAATGGCATAGACGATGGGCCGAATGGCCTAATTCAGCACCTAAAACGAATGAACATTTTTGGTCCACTAATTTGAGGAAGGACATTCTTGCTATTGAGGGAGTGCAGCGTAGGTTTACAAGGTTAATTCCCGGGATGGTGGGACAGTCATATGCTGAGAGAATGGAGCAGCTGGGCTTGTACGCTCTGGGGTTTAGAAGGATGAGAGGGTATCTCATTGAAACATATAAGATTGTTAAGGGCTTGGACACACTAGATGCAGGAAACATGTTCCCGATGTTGGGGGAGTCCAGAACCAGGGGCCACAGTTTAAGAATAAGGAGTAAGCCATTTAGAACAGAGACGAGGAAACACTTTTTCTCACAGAGAGTGGTGAGTCTGTGGAATTCTCTGCCTCAGAGGGTGGTGGAGGCCGGTTCTCTGGATGCTTTCAAGAGAGAGCTAGATAGGGCTCTTAAAAATAGCGGAGTCAGGGGATATGGGGAGAAGGCAGGAACGGGGTACTGATTGGGGATGATCAGCCATGATCACATTGAATGGCAGTACTGGCTCGAAGGGCCAAATGGCCTACTCCTGCACCTATTGTCTATTGTCTATTGTCTAACATGAGGAGAAGGCAGGAGAATGGAGTTGAGAGGGAAAGATAGATCAGCCATGATTGAATGGCGGAGTTGATGGGCCGAATGGCCTAATTCTGCTCCTACAATTTATGAACTTATAAACGTATGAACTTATGATCAGCAGCTAGTGAGATGGGGTAGTCAATGCCACAATCCGCTCGGAGGTGAAGGGT
>NC_045956.1:186235785-186377084 GCF_010909765.2 Amblyraja radiata
TGGGCCATTTAGGACTGAGACGAGGAAAAACATTTTCACCCAGCTGTGAATCTGTGGCATTCTCAGCCACAGAAGACAGTGGAGGCGAATTCACTGACTGTTTTCAAGAGAGTTAGATTTAGCTCTTAAGGCTAAAGGAATTAAGGGATATGGGGGGAAAAGCAGGAACGGGGTACTGATTTTAGATGATCAGCCATGATCATATTGAATAGTGGTGCTGGTTCGAAGGGCCGAATGGCCTGCTCCTACACATGTTTTCTATGTTTCTATGTCAACTCTGCTTTGGAAACTGAAATTTAGTCTAGTTTAGAGATACTGCATGGAAACGGGTCGTTCGGCCCACCGAGTCCACGCTGACCAACAATCACCCATATATTACATCTGGCCTACACAATTTATGGAAGCCAATTAACCTACTAACCTGCACATCTTTGGAATGTGGGAGAAAACCGGAGCACCTGGTCTCGACCCAAAATGTCAGCCATTCCTTCCCTCCAGAGATGCTGCCTGTCCCGCTGAGTTACTCCAGCTTTTTGTGTCTATATATGTTCGGTTTAAACCAGCATCTGCAGTTCCTTTTTATACATAGATAGATTCTTGATTAGTATATGGGTCAGATGTTATGGGGGGGGAGGCAGGATTTTCTATGTTTCTATATTTCTATAAATGAAGTCAATAGAGGGAGGTTGGTTTGTGTGATGGTCTGGGCTGCGTTTCCAAGTTTGCGGACAAAGGTTTCCTCCCATATTCCAAAGACGTTTGCAGGTTATTTAGCTTCTGTAAATTATCCCTTGTGTGTAGGCTAGTGCTGGTGTACAGGGTGAACACTGGTTGAAGGAGCTGAGTGTCAGTGTGAGCTGTGAGGAGGATGCTATGAGGCTGCAGGGTGACTTAGCTAAGTTGGGTGAGTGGGCAGATGCATGGCAAATGCAGTATAATGTGGATAAATGTGAGGTTATCCACTTTGGTGGCAAGAACAAGAAGGCAGCTTATTATCTGAATTGTGTAGGAAAGAATACAAAATGGAAAGAAGATAAAATTGGACCGTTCGGGGCTGGGGAATGACAAGGTTGGAGGCTTTAGAGGACAGACAGCCAGAAGTAATAAAATCAGAAATGGTGTGTGACGTTAAGGCCTGGTGTCGTCCGTGGGGTCATGGTCCAAGGATAAGTAGGAGGAGGTGTCTGGGCGTTGTCGCTTGGCCTCAGCCACAAACGCGCCACACGACCACAGCGCCTGACCTTTATCAAGTCGGGGTTGCTTTAAAAAGGGGGAGAAGTCTGAAGAATGGTCTCGACCCGAAACGTTACCCATTCCATCTCTCCAGAGTTGCTGTCTGTCTCGCTCAGTTACTCCAACATTTAGCATTTAGAAAGTAAGCATGCAAGTGCAGCAGGCAGTGAAGAAAGCTAATGGCATGTTGGCCTTCATTGAGAGAGGATTTGAGTATTGAAGCAAGCAGGTCCTACTGCAGTTGTACAGGGCCCTAGCGAGACCACCACTGGAGTATTATGTGCAATTTTGGTCTCCTAATTTGAGGAAAGGACATTCTTGCTATTGAGGGAGTGCAAACATATAAAATTCTTAAAGGATTGGACAGGCTAGATGCAGGAAAAATGTTCCCGATGTTGGGGGAGTCCAGAACCAGGAGTCAGTATAAGAATAAGGGGCAGCCATTTAAGACTGAGATGAGGAAAACCCTAGAGAGTTGTGAATCTGTGGAATTTCTCTCACTGAAGGCAGTGGAGGCCATTTCACTGGATGTATTCAAGTGAGAGTTGGATATAGCTCTAGGGGCGAATGGAATCAAGGGCAATGGGGAAAAAACGGGAACGGGGTACTGATTTCTGAATTTGGAATTTGAAATTTGCAACCATTTCTACTTTGGTGCCGTCAATGCAAATTGGGGTATGTGTACTGCTTCGCTTCTTAAAGTCGAACACTATCCTCATGATTTTAAACTCCTCTCTCAGATCAACCCTCACTTTTATGCACTTCTCGTGTTCGTTGCTAGTGAGATCATTCTGTGCCTAGTCAGGGCCCTTCATTTCATTCCTACCGCCCCCTCAAAAGTAAATTAACTCTCATATAGAGATTTGTTTTTAAAAAAAACCCTCCAAAACGTTTCAGTAGTTTACGAAGATTAATTACGTTTAAGTTCACAGTTGTTCTGCTGACTTATTCTGCTCAACGCATTGGAACTGTTATTTATGATTGCACTCATCTGGCCTCATCAGTGTTGCTCTTAACTGTTTAATTGGGCAAGAAGCCTTTCACGAGGACTGGTGGGAATTCCTTCATTAAATAGCATCTGCATTAAAACAGCAAGCAATTCACGTATGGTGGTAAAATAGGACATTTGCTATAGGGCACAAAATGACGTATATGTTTTTCTCTCAGGTCATAAAAATGCTCCTTTGTATATTCTTCAATGCTGTGTGTTATGTCAAATTGGAAGCAAATATACTAAGAGGGGAAGAAAATTTTGGACTATTTGCAATTTTTGTTACGAGTGTTATTTTCTTGATATAGCACTAGTTTAAATCAACATATCAGATTATTAAGGGTTTGAACACGCTGGAGGTCATTCCCGATGTTGGGAGAGTCCAGAACCACAGTTTAAGAATAAGGGATAAGCCATTTAGAACGGAGATGAGGAGAACACTATTTCACACAGATTTCATAAATCTGTGGAATTCTCTGCCTCAGAAGGCAGTGGAGGCCAATTCGCTGAAGCTTTCAAGAGAGAGTTAGATAGAGCTCTTAGAGATAGAGGAGTGAAGGGATATGGGGAGAAGGCAGGAACTGATTGTGGATGATCAGCCATGATCACAGTGAATGGCTCGAAGGGCCAAATGGCCTACTCTTGCACCTATTGTCTAAAGTAAAAAATATATCTGTATGTACAGTGCATTCAAAGTATTTTGACCCCTTCACTTTTTCCACATTTTGTTACGTTACAGCCTTATTCTAAAATGGATTAAATTCATTTTTTATATCATCAATCTACACACAATACCCCATAATATAAAAGTGAAAACAGGTGTTTAGAAATTTTTGCAAAGTAATTAAAAATAAATAACTGAACTATCACATTTGCATAAGTATTCAGACCCTTTGCTATGACACTCTAAATTGAGCTTAGGTTCCCTTCATTATCCTTGATGTTTCTACAACTTGATTGTAGTCAGCCAGTGGTAAATTAAATTGATTGGACATTATTTGGAAAGGCACACATCTGTCTATATGAGGTCCCACAGTTGATAGTGCATGTCAGAGCAAAAACCAAGCCATGAAGACGAAGGAATCGGGGGAGAAGGGCCTTGGTCAGGGAGGTGACCAAGAACCCGATGGTCACTCTGACAGAGCTCCAGAGTTTATCTGTGGATATGGGAGAACCTTCCAGAAGGACAACTATATCTGCAGCACTCCACCATTCAGGCCTTTATTGTAGAGTGGCCAGACGGAAGCCACTCCTCAGTAAAAGGCACATGAGAGCCCGCTTAGAGTTTGCCAAAAGGCACCTAAACAAGATTCTCTGGTCTGATGAAACCAAGATTGAACTCTTTGTCCTGAATGCCAAGCATCACGTCTGGAGGAAACCAGGCACTGCTCATCACCTGGCCAGTACCATACCTACTTTGAAGCATGGTGGTGGCAGCATCATGCTGTGGGGATGTTTTTCAGCGGCAGTAACTGGGAGACTAGTCAGGACCGAGGTAAAGATGAACGGAGCAACGTACAGAGAGATCCTTGATGAAAACCTGCTCCAGAGCGTTCAGGACCTGAGACTGGGGCGGAGGTTCACCTTCCAACAGTACAACAACACTAAGCACACTGCCAAAACAACGCAGGAGTGGCTTTGTGACAAGTCTGTGAATGTCCTTGAGTGGCCCAGCCAGAGCCCAGACTTGAACCCGATCGAACATCTCTGGAAGGACCTGAAAATAGCTGTGCAACAATGCTCCCCATCCAACCTGACAGTTTTAGAGGATCAGCAGAGAAGAATGGGAGAAATTACCCTAATACAGGTGTGCCAAGTTTGTAGTGTCATACCCAAGAAGATTTGAGGCTGTAATTGCTGCTAAAGGTGCCTTAACAAAGTACTGAGTAAAGGGTCTGAATCCAGTGGCAGCCAAATCACTGGATGGGTTTAAGAGAGAGTTAGATAGAGCTCTCGGGGCTAGTGGAGTCAAGGGATATATGGAGAAGGCAGGAACGTAAATTACATCCATGAAAAAGTCACAAGTACAACCAGACTTTTCGTTGATGATTGTTTGCTGTACCATGCAATTAGTCAGCTGATGATGAAGATGCTCTCCAAAAGGATCTCGATACTATGGTTAAGTGGTCACAACAATGGGGCATGCAGTTCAACCCTTCCAAATGTGAAACCATGCGTGTCACCAGAAAGAGGAATCTAGGCGAAACATCTTACAATATACTTGGTACCACCCTTGAAGAATCCAAACAAACCAAGTATCTTGGCATCAAATTGCAGAATGATCTGCGTTGGAATGGTCAGACTCATCATGCAACGGTGAAAGCAACAGGTGTCCTAAACTTTCTGAGGCGCAACTTTCATCATTGTTCAACTTCTGTCAAGGAGAAGCTATACTTCACCCTCGTTAGACCTCATTTGGACTACGCAGTTGCAGCATGGGACCCATACACAAATAAAAACATTTCTTCCATCGAACGTGTCCAAAGACAGGCAGCTCGATTTGTTACTAACACCTATGAGAGAGAAGCGAGTGTCACCAAACTTCTGAATTCTCTGGGGTGGAACCCTCTCCAAGACAGACGTGAAGCGTACCGTTTGACCTGTTTTTACAAAATGTTAAATGGTCAGCTCGACATAGACTACAAGACCAACACCAAACCCAAACCAATTAGGAGCAGACGAGGGCATTCGATCCAATTTGTGATCCCAGCTACAAAGACAGATGTGTACAGCAATTCGTTCTTCCCCCACACAATTAAAGCATGGAATAATCTCCACCCAACTATAGTTACCCAACCAGATGCAACTAAATTTAAAGTAGCTCTTTCTTCCCAATAACCCTTTCTGGCTTAAGCCCTCCCTTCACCACCTCCAGTTTAAATTCCAGTTGGAATATTTTGGAGGACCAAGAACCATGAATGGGTTATTGATTGGGGACGATCAGCCATGATCGCAATGAATGGCGGTGCTAGCTCAAAGGGCTGAATGGCCTCCTGCACCTATTTTCTATGTTTCTATGTTATATGTAAATGTGATATTTCAGTTATTTTTAATTACTTTGCAATTAATACTTTTTTCTAAACACCTGTTTTCACTTTTTTATTATGAGCTATTGTGTGTAGATATAAAAAAAATGAATTTGATCCATTTTAGAATAAGTCTGTAACGCAAACAAAATGTGGAAAAGGTGAAGAGGTCTGAATACTTTCTGAATGCACTGTATATATCTCGTACTCCCCTGTGTACTTGCTCTCTCTCTCTCGCTCTCTCGCTCTCTCTCTCGCTCGTGCCTCAGGGTCTCTCCTCCCGCTCGCGTTCCCCCCCCCCTCTCCTCGCGCTAGGGGGACGCTCTCCCTAGCCTCTCGTCAAGCTCTTTCCTTCACATTCACTCTCTCTGAATTACTTTTGTAAATATAAATAATTGGTCATTCTAAATACACTTTGTGGTTCTGAATAATACTTCAGGATCTTGTTTTCAGTTTATCGTGTTTTTAAAAATTATTACCGTGGTTAACATTTGGTGACAAAACATGTTTCAGCGGGCTACCATTATCATTATTTTCCATGCCAGTAATTTGTTGCTCCCCACAGGAATCCCGACAAAATCTTGTTATGAGATCATTAAAAATCCTTTCCAATCCCCATTTCCTGAGCCCAAATGGCACATATTTTCTTATTGTCCTCAATTGTCTCTTGAATCACAAAATTACTACCCAAGGCCCTCACGTTTTCATGCATTACCTGCCTCCATACTTTTACAGTGTAGGAAGGAACTGCAGATGCTGGTTTACACTGCAGATAGAAGTAAAATGCTGGAGTAACTCAGCAGGACAAGCAGCATCTCTGGATAGAAGGAAGGGGTGACGTTTCGGATCCTTCATCAGACTAGATAGAGTGTACTCTTAAGAGGTTTGCAGCTGCGAGCTCCATGAGTAGTTGCTGTCATGAAAGGCACGTGCAAGTAATTTTGCACAGGATCCAGGAGTGAAAAGAATCTCCCGAGAGATTTTTTAACATCAATTCTGAATCACCTGATAGCTTAACAATGCAAAAATTATTGCAAATTTTAATTTCTCAGCTAAGGATTTCAAGAACCAGAGTATATATATGCATGTAGTTGCAAAGGGGTGGGAGTTTAAAAATATATATTAACATTGGAGTCAGACCAAAGAATTTCACCAGGTTAATTCCGAGACCACCCATACTGAAGCAATTGCCAAGAAAATATGCCAACACCTCTACCTCATTAGAAGGCTTGGGAAGTTTGGCATGTCCTCAACAACTCTCACCAACTTCTACAGATGTGCCATACGAAGCATTTAATCAGATTGCATCATAGCTTGGTTTGGGAACATCCAAGATGGCAAAAAAATGCAGAGTTGAAGCAGTCCAGAGCATCACACAAACCAGCCTCCCTTCCATTGACTCCATTTATACTCACGCTGCCACCGGCATAATCAAAGACTAGTTTCATCACAGTCACTCCCTATTCTACCCATTGCAATGATGTAAGGCATGTTACAGCATAGATGCACATTGTTAAAGTTCTATCCGCGCTATCAGATAATAGAACCGCATTAGTCACTTTAAGAATGTAACAATTGGAGAGCAACCCTGAGTATAGATAAATAGAAAATAGGTGCAGTAGTAGGCCATTCGGCCCTTCGAGCCTGCACCGCCATTCAATATGATCATGGCTGATCATCCAACTCAGTATCCCGTACCTGCCTTCTCTCCATACCCCCTGATCCCTTTAGCCACAAGGGCCACATCTAACTCCCTCTTAAATATAGCCAATGAACTAGCCTCAACTACCATCTGTGGCAGAGAGTTCCAGAGATTCACGACTCTCTGTGTGAAAAATGTTTTTCTCGTCTCGGTCTTAAAGGATTTCCCCTCTATCCTTAAGCTGTGACCCCTTGTCCTGGACTTCCCCAACATCGGTAACAATCTTCCTGCATCTAGCCTGTCCAACCCCTTAAGAATTTTGTAAGTTTCTATAAGATCCCCCCTCAATCTCCTAAATTCTAGCGAGTACAAGCCGAGTCTATTCAGTCTTTCTTCATATGAAAGTCCTGACATCCCAGGAATCAGTCTGCTGAACCTTCTCTGCACTCCCTCTATGGCAATAATGTCTTTCCTCAGATTTGGAGACCAAAACTGTATGCAATACTCCAGGTGTGGTCTCACCAAGACCCTGTACAACTACAGTAGAACCTCCCTGCTCCTATACTCAAATCCTTTTGCTATGATTGCATACTCATTGTTTCCTCACGGTCCCACTCACAGGCCCGATACAAAAGCCATACATGTATACCTGTAGGGAGGTTACATTCCATGCATATTTCCTCATCAGCACGTTTAAAGCAACGGTTCTTCTCGAGCCTGGAGCAGACTTGTTTTTTTCTGCAGTTTTGTGCAGGTAATTGGGTATCTTTTTTTCTGCAGTTTTGTGCAGGTAATTGGGTATCTTATCTTGTTTCCACACATTTCTTGCATGAGCTGCTCCTCTGCACGTATACCCTTAACCGTTTCAGTTCTAAAACTCTTTCACATCAAAGATTGTTAGGCATCAGAAATGTTGGCAGGTCCCCAACAACTCTCACCAACCTCTACAGATGTGCACTAGAAAGCATTTTATCGGGATACATTATAACTTGGTTTGGGAACAGTTCCATCCAAGACCGCAAGAAATTGCAGCGAATTGTGGACGCAGCCCAGACCATCTCACAAACCGATCTCCCTTCCATTGATTCCATGTATACCTTTTGTTGCCTCAAAGGCCAGTAGTGTAATCAAGGATGGATTGCTCCCTGGCCAAGTCTTTGTAAGTCGAAACTGTAGTGGGGAAGGCAAAAACAATGCTAGCATTTATTTCAAGAGGACTAGAAAACATAAACAGTGCTTATAATGCTGAGGCTCTATAAGGTGCTTGTCAGGCTACATTTGGAGTATTGTGAGCAATTTGGACCCCATTTCTGAGGAAGGATATGCTGGCTCTGGAGTGGTTCCAGGGGACGTTTACGAGAATGAGTGGGTTAACATATGATGAGCATTTGACGGCACTGGGTCTCTACTCGCTGGAGTTTAGAAGGATGAGGGGGCAATCTCATTAAAACTTACGGAATAGTGAAAGGCCCGGATAGAGTGGATGTTTCCACTAGTGGGAGTCGAGGACCAGAGACCATAGCCTCAGAATTAAAGAATGTTCCTTTAGGAAGGTGATGAGTAATTTCTTTAGTCGGAGAGTAGTGAATCAGAGAATAGGAATTTATTGCCACAGAATGCTGTGAAGGCCAAGTCAATTGATATTTTTATAGCAGAGATAGATAGATTCTTGATTAGTATGCGTGTCAGGGGTTATGGGGAGAAGATAGGAAAATGGGGTTAGGAGGGAGAGATAGATCAGCCATGATTGAATGGGTGAATAGACTTGATGGGCCGAATGGCTGCTCCTATCCCTTATGAACTATTATGAACAATTCTGCTCCTATCACTTATGAACTTGTGAAAACGTACACCTCCAGTTTTTCAGGGACAGTTTCTTCTCAGCTGTTATCAGGCAACTGAACAATCCTGTTGCAACCAGAGTCAGTCCTGAACTACTATCGAGCTTATCGTGGACCCTCTGACTATCTTTGATCAGGCTTTACTGGCTTTACCTTGCACTAAACATTATTCCCTTATCATGTATCTGTACACTGTGGATGGCTGAATTGTAATCATGTTCGGCACGGACTTGAAGGGCCGAGATGGCCTGTTTCCGTGCTGTAATTGTTATATGGTTATATGTATTGTCTTTCCGCTGGCTAGTTAGCACGCAACAAAAGCTTTTCACTGTACCTCGGTACACCTGACAATAAACTAAACTGAACTGAACTGCAGTGATGTGAGGCATGAACTGTATAAGATCAAAGATTATAGCTCATTGCATTACAGTCAGCAATTTCTACCTGACCAAAATACCACTATTGGATACTAGCTTGTGTGTCCCAATTAACCTGATCAAAATTGTTGGAGCATCTGTCAGTCCCAATCCTCCTCATTGTGCCTCTTGCAGTTTGGTCTGCCTGCACTTTCTCTGTATCTGAACATAAATAAATTTGCTTTTATCAGTTAAACATATCGATGTTTAAAATATCGCTATTCAAAAACATTATTGCTTTATACTTGAATGCAATGAACAACAATGCTTCTGCATTGAGATCTACTTGGGATATGAGAGAAGCCTTTAGTAACACTTTTGCTGATGACTGAACTATAGTGGGAGGTTGAGCAGGCTAGGTCTTTGGAGCTCAGACGGATGAGGGGTAATCTTATGGAGGTGTATAAGATATTGAGGGGAAAAGTTAGGAGAGACACAGTCTTTACCAAAATGTAGGGGAATCAAAGAGCCAGATGAGTGGTTTAGGGTGAGAGGGAAAAGCCTTAATAGGAACAGGCATGAGATTTCTCTGCGGATTTTGAAATTTGGTTAAAAAAGAAGAAATCTGTCTAAATTCGGCCTGGGACTTACCATTGCGGAGCCTGGGATCTTTTGCCGAGGATCGCCAGTGTTGGAGCTCCGGCCGCGGGGCCTGTGGACTTTAACACCGTCAAGCAGCGGTCTCTGGTAAGAAGCGGCCGACTTGGGAGCTCCATCCAGTGTTACGATACGTCCCGACGCCGGAGTCTCGATCATCCCGACGAGAGGGCTTGAACAGCGGACCAGCGGCAACGGCCCCGGTCAAAGGCCCCGACCACGGGTGAACAAAGGAGGAAGATGACTGAACTTTATTGCCTTCCATCACAGTGAGGAATGTTGATTCCACTGTGGTGGATGTTTATGTGAAACTTTATTTGATATGCTGTGTGTATTTTTGTGTTTACTTAGTATGGCTGTATGGGAACTTAAATCTCACTGTACCTGAATTGGTGCATGTGACAATTAAATCAAATCTTGAATTTTCCCACGAGACAGTGAGCCGCTGCGCCGATGGTTGAGTGCGTGGAAATCCGCGGAGTCGATTTTAGTGGAAAGCGTGTACGCGGGTGTGGGCCGACCGTCTTTGCATGCGCATCTCTACGTCTAGCGCTCAGCTCCCCACATGTTGAGTATCGGTTTCCTTCTGTCCCCTTGGCATACCGTACCGGGCTTGGGGCGGGGAGCACAGAGTTACGTACACAACGCTCGCACTGCATTCAAGAGTCTATGTCATAGACACTACAATGTTCAATCAGGTAAAATGTGTTATTGTAAGGTGTAATTTAAAAATATTACAGTATAAATTAAGGGTAAACAAGCAAGGAAATTGTGTCATTTCAAGATATAATTATAAAAAAAATTATCAAAAGTTTCCTGTGTGAAGGATGCCTCTTGTGATGTTTAAGAAGGAACTGCAGATGCTGGAAAATCGAAGGTACACAAAAATGCTGGAGAAACTCAGCGGGTGCAGCAATATCTATGGAGCGAAGGAGATGCTGTTGCACCCGCTGAGTTTCTTCAGCATTTTTGTGTACCACTTGTGATGTATTTGTAATGTACTATCATTTAATGTATTGGAATGGAATTTGTGATGTATATGTAATGTAATATCTAATGTAAATGCCAGTGCCCCTTGAGGCCAAAAGCAGAAGCTGGCAGATGTACCTGTGCCTCGTGACTGAGGTCAAGTGACCTTCTGGAAGTTTCAGTCATTGCAAATTAAACCTATCTTACACAAAGGCGGACGTGTATTCATTGTGCTAATGAGAGTAAACAAGCAAGGAACAGGTTTCATGTTGCAAGTAGTTGTAGGTGTAATATAAAATATTTTCAATACGACAAGTGTAAGCAAGCAAGGAGTTGGTGTCATTTTAAGGAGTTGGTATCACAATTTTTCCGTGTAAATTAAGTGACAAGCGAGTAAAATGTGTTATTTTAAGGTACAATAAAAAAAATTAGTGTCAATTAAGGGCAAACAAGCGAGGAAATGGTGCAAAGTGCCCCCTTTTACCACCACCAGGGACGGTGCCTCTTGGAACCCTACCAAGGGACAATACCCCCTGGACCCCCATCTCTCTTCCTCTTTTTTTCAATTTTTTTATGGTTCATACCTGAGGGTCAACTTTTTCACAGAGGGGTGGTTGGTGTATGCCAGAGGAGGTATATGAGGCAGCTACTATAGCAACATTTAAAATATATATTTGGACAGGATATGAATAGATCATGTTCATAAATGATAAGAGCAGAATTAGGCCATTGAACGTCTACTCCGCCATTCAATCATGGCTGATCTATCTCTCCCTCCGAACCCCATTCCCCTGCCTTCTCTCCGTAACCCCTGACAGGAAAGATTTAGAGGGATATGAACCAAATGCACGAAGTTGGGACTAATGTTACACAGGATATCTTGGTTGGCATGGGCAAGTTGGGCCATAGAGCCTCTTTCCATGCTGTATAACTATGACTGTGATTCTTGTGGAAGTCCATAGTGACCATTGTTGAAATTAACCATATAACGCATGTTGTGTCACTTTGGCTGACTCTCAAATTCTAATCTTTTCTTAATTGCTTTTCAGCATGCAGTGTTGGTTCTAGCTCTTGAATTCTGAAGCAAGGATGGAGAGTGACACGATGGAGACAGAGGCCGATGACAGTGGGCCAGCTGCGGACTCCATCTCCGTTTCCTCCTTAAAGCTGAACGGCTTTAACTCGCAGTTGAGTGACGGCGAAAACGAAGACTTGAACTATGACGGAGGTGATTTGGAAGTCAATCCTTTCGATGGACTCCCTTTTTCCTCTCGTTATTATGAGCTCCTAAAATGGAGAAAAACTCTGCCGGTCTGGGGTGCAAAGTACCATTTCATGGAAAGCCTTGTCAACAATAATATGGTACTGGTGTCAGGCCAACTAGGATGTGGCAAAAGTACACAGGTGGGTGATATACTGTTGGTTTTAACGTTACAATGGACCAATTAAAATCAAATCATTTTGAAATATTCCCTCTTTTATTCTCAATTTCAAGAAAGTGAATCGAAGTTTAATGTAGTCGATTTTAATGATTTACTCCACACTTTGCAAGATAGGCCTATACTAAGACTGAACACAATCAATCATTTACATGCAACTCTAAAAGACATCGAAATTTAGAGGCCAATTAACCCACAAGCATGCATAAGGAAGGATGAGTCGCACCCTGGCCGCTCCCTCTTCTCCCCTCTCCCATCAGGCAAAAGGTATAGAAGTGTGAAAGCTCACACCTCCAGATTCAGGGACAGTTTCTTCTCAGGCAACTGAGCCATCCTACCAACAACTAGAGAGCAGTCCTGAGCTACTATCTCCCTCATTGGAGACCCTCGGACTATCTTTGATTGGACTGTACCGGATTTTATCTTGCACTAAATGTTATTCCCTTCATCTTGTATCTGTACAGGGCTCTGGTGAGACCACATCTCGAGTATTGTGTACAGTTTTGGTCTCCTAATTTGAGGAAGGACATCCTTGTGATTGAGGCAGTGCAGCGTAGGTTCACAAAATTGATCCCTGGGATGGCGGGACTGTCATATGAGGAAAGATTGAAAAGACTAGGCTTGTATTCACTGGAGTTTAGAAGGATGAGGAGGGATCTTATAGAAACATATAAAAATATAAAAGGACTGGACAAGCTGGATGCATGAAAAATGTTCCCAATGTTGGCCGAGTCCAGAACCAGTGGACACAGCCTTAGAATAAAGGGGAAGTCATTTAAGACTGAGGTGAGAAAAAACTTTTTCACCCTGAGAGTTGGGAATTTATGGAATTCCCTGCCACAGAGGGCAGTGGAGGCTAAATCACTGGATGGATTTAAGAGAGAGTTAGATAGAGCTCTAGGGGCTAGTGGAATCAAGGGATATGGGGAGAAGGCAGGCACGGGTTATTGATAGCGGACGATCAGCCATGATCACAATGAATGGCGGTGCTGGCTCGAAGGGCCGAATGGCCTCCTCCTGCACCTATTTTCTATGTTTCTATGTACACCGTGGATGGCTCGATTGTAATCACGTATTGCCTTTCCGCTGACTGATCGACATGCAAGAAAAGCCTTTCACTGTATCTAACCCATTTTTGGACGCAATACTAATTTCCTGCACTCTCCCCATACCTTTTGACCTCGGAAGTTAGAAGCGAGTTGACTCACTGCTGATTACTGATGTACAGGATAGCATCAGTTACATCAGATGTACATCAGTAATCAGCAGTCATACATGCAAGCTCCAAGACCACAATTACTGAGGATGAAACTTCCAAAATAGAATTATGTTTGAACGAGAAGGTTAAAATTGCTGAAAAATATACTAATATCATTTCATGCGTTGGAAGGAATTGCAGATGCTGGTTTACACCGAAGATAGACACAAAAAGCTGAGGTAACTTAGCGGGACAGACAGCATCTCTAAGGAAAAGGAATAGGTAACGTATCATGGAAACATAGAAATTAGGTGCAGGAGTAGGCCATTCGGCCCTTCGAGCCTGCACCGCCATTCAATATGATCATGGCTGATCATCCAACTCAGTATCCCGTACCTGCCTTCTCTCCATACCCTCTGATCCCCTTAGCCACAAGGGCCACATCTAACTCCCTCTTAAATATAGCCAATGAACTGGCCTCGACTACCCTCTGTGGCAGAGAGTTCCAGAGATTTACCACTCTCTGTGTGAAAAGGTCAAGACCCTTCTACAGACTGAGAGTCAGGGGAAAGGGAAACGAGAGATATTGACTGTGATATAGAACAAATGAATGAAAGATATATTAAAAAGTAACTGATGCTATCCTGTTCTCTTTGAAAAGGAAAATAAGTGACATTCTGTTCCAGTTTTGACGCACAATCTCAATTCAATATTAACCTTGCTTTCCCTTTCCCTGCAGTTCCCTGGGAATATTTCAATTCCTCAGTGTTTGTTTATTTATTATTTAATTGCATTAATCTTGCTAGATTCATAGCTGTGTTCTGCCTGCTGTCAGATCTTAGGATGGGCCATTTTGTTGCCAGGATTTTTACCTCACAGTAGCTTTCTCATCCAGCACCTCTACCCCATTATGGACATTGGACTTTGCCTATGGAACTGGTGCGCTACATTCTAGAAAACATTTTACAACCCAAGAGTATGAATATTGACTTCTCTAACTTCAAGTAACCCCTGCATTCCCTCTCCATCCCTCCCCCATACAAGTTACACAAGCTTTCCGTTCTCACCTAGCTACAGTTAACAATGACTGGTTTCCTTTATCATTGTTACTTTTTTGCATATCTTTCATTCATTTGTTCTATATCTTTCTACATCATCATCTGAATCGCTCGTTTCCCCTTCCTGTGACTTTCAGTCTGAAGAAGATGTCTCAACACGAAACGTCACCCATTCCTTCTCTCCAGAGACGCTGCTTGTCCCGCTGAGTTACTCCAGCATTTTGTGTCTGTCTTCTGTATCTTCCTCTTTGGTCTACATATTTTACTTGAGTTTGACTTAATGGTATATCTGATCTGTATGGATATTATGCACATAGAAACGTAGAAACATAGAAAAATAGGTGAAGGAGCCAGCACTGCCATTCAATATGATCATGGCTGATCATCTAAAATCAGTACCCCATTTGTGCTTTTTTCCCCCATATCCCTTGATTTCTTTAGCCCCAAGAGCTAAATCTAATTCTCTTGAAGACATCCAGTGAATTGGCCTCCACTTCCTTCTGCGGCAGTGAATTCCACAGATTCACAACTCTGGGTGAAAAAGTTTTAGGACTGATCATCCCAGTCCTAAATGGCTAACCCCTTATTCCTAAACTGTGACCCAGTGATTCTGGACTACCGCAACATCGGGAACATGTTCCTGCATCTAGCCTGTCCAATCCTTCAAGAATTTTATGTATTTCTATAAGATATCCTCTCATCCTTCTAAATTCCAGTGAATACAAGCCCAGTTGACAAATTCTTTCATCATATGTCAGTCCAGCCATTCTGGGAATTAACATGGTGAACCTATGCTGCACTCCCTCAATAGCAAGAATGTTCTTCCTTAAATTAGGAGACCAAAATTGCACACAATACTCCAGGTGCGCTCTCACCAGGGCCCTGTACAACTGCAGTAGGGCCTCCTTGCTCCGATACTCAAAAAGCTTTTCACTGTACATCGGTAAACATGACAATAATAATTCTAAACCTAAAGTGTTATCTGATCGGAAACCAAACCTTTTCACTGTAAATTAATACATATGGCAATAATAAACCTAACTCTCAATCTAAACGGCTCCCATATTTTATTTTTGCTGTTACTTACAAAATTGCAGGATATTAATTGCCCCACTGAATTTAGGCCACCTGGACTCGGGGCAGTCCCGTTCTGCTACATTTCCCTGTAGCCTTTTTCTTTCTCACGCCCATCAACTTCCCCTGGTTCTTCTACCGGCTTCTAAACTGGGGGTGATCTACAGCAGCCGATGGACCTGCCAGTCATCATGTTTTTGGGATGTGGGAGTATTGTGGGTAGAGGTCCACACAGCCACAGGAAGAATGTGCAGTCACCACACATGTTCATAAGTGATTGGAGCAGAATTAGGCCATTCGGCCCATCAAGTCTACTCCGTCATTCAATCATGGCTGATCTATCTCCTCCTCTTAATGCCATTCACCTGCCTTCTCCCCATAATACCTGACATCTGAACTATCTATGTCAGGTCTCTGCCTTAAGAAAATCCATTGACTTGGCCTCCACAGCCTTCTGTGGCAATGAATTCCACAGATTCACCATCCTGACTATAGAAATTCCTCCTCATCTCCTTCTTAAAGGAACGTCCTTTAATTCTGAGGCTATAACCGCTGGTCCTAGACTCTCGCACTAGTGGAAACATTGTCTCCACATCCACTCTATCCAAGCCTTTCACTATTCGGGAAGCTTCAATGAGGTTCACCCAGAGAGTTGTGAATCTGTGGAATTCTCTGCCACAGGAGGCAGTGGAGGGCAATTCATTGGATGTTTTTAAGCGAGAGTTAGATTTAGCTCTTAGGGCTAAAGGAATCAAGGGATATGGGGGAAAAAACAGGAACGGGGTACTGATTTTAGATGATCAGCCATGATCATGTTGAATGGCGGTGCTGGCTCGAAGGGCCCAATGGCCTACTCCTGCACCTATGTTTCTATGTTTCTACCTCATCCTTCCCAACTCCAGCAAATATAGGCCCACATAGATAGCCCCAGAGGTCAGGATGGAATCCAGTTGCCCGGAGCTGCGCCAGTATACTCTGACTAGATGTTTGATAAACTCCCAAATTAAAGTAAGCAATAAAATTATTGAACTCAATTTGTTAAATTTACAGGCATGCTTTACAGCTTAAGTAAAGCTGGCCTACTAGGAATAATTAAACATGACAGACTTCATATATCTTAAGATGGTCAATTTGGATTAATACCAATTGTGAAGGCAGATGACAAATGCTGTGTAAATGGAAAATCTTACAAGTGAGAGCTAGTATTAGTTTAATTTGATAATTTACAATACACATGAATACACGCTGTTACAGAATAACAAGAATTGGTCCCATTTGCAATTTTCCTGTCAGTAAAATTTAATTTACTTTTACTTTGAGTGCATGCAATTTCAATCAAAAAATGTTGTGATATTTATAGTGGTTGGAAAACAATCCGCCAGAGTGAAATATAATACTGGCCATTTCTGGGCCATTTTGTGTCAGTCCAGAAATTTGTCATTTCAGGGTAATTTGCTTGAGCACTTTGCATGAGCCAACTTTACACACTAGCCTATAGAATGCCACAGAATAACGTCATAGCATTATAGAGTTAAATGGCAATGAAACAGGCACTTCTTTCCAACTCATCCTTGCTGACTAAAATGTCCCATTTGCCCACATCGTATGAACCATATTTCCCAGTCCATGTACTTGTCCGAGTGCCTTTCAAATGCTGTTATAGTACCTTAACTACCTCCTCTGGCAGCTCTTTCCATCTATCTATCTATATTTAAAACTGTGTGTGTGTCTGGCTGTGTGTGTTTCTGCCTGTCTTGTGGGTGCCACATTCGGCCTTTGATTCCATGCTACGCCAGCACTCTGTCATTAAACTCCGTCATTTTTTCCATGTCGCTAGCTCATTCATTTTACATCTGATTTTGCACTCCTCAAAACTTTTTTTCTTTTTATGTACCCATATTTTAATAAAATCATACACCCCCCCACTCACTCATTTTGTCGCCTCCTGCTGGCCAGCGACCATAATGGCTGCTGGCACCCGCCTCTCGCCTCAAAGATGCCATTTAAAAACAGTCGCACTGCTGAGTGCTGGAATCTTATGTCCGGGAAAGAAAGAAAAAAAGAAAGAAATAATTTTATTGCCACACAACCAAGGTCGGTGGTATTTGGGTTGCCAGCAGCGGTACCAGCAGAGGACCACGTCTCTCGTGGGGCTACGGGCAGGGAACGGGTGCGTTGGGGGGAGCAGACCCAACGGGTCTGCACTTGGTCTAGTACAATATTAAAACTCTGTGGCTGGCTGGCTGTGTGTGTGTGTGTGTGTGTCTGTGTCTGTCTGTCTCTGTCTGTCTGTCTGTCCCTGACTTGTGGGTGCCAGCCTTTGATTCGTTGCTACGCCAACACCAGACCCACAAACACCTAGATTGTTCCCATTTCGGTAGAGATTTCACTTTTCATTCCAAGTATCCACTCCTCATTAAATTTCATCCTGTTTATGTACACATTTTTAATAAAATCCTTCTCCCCCCCCCCCCCCCCCCCCCCCCCCCCCCCACTCACTCATTTTGTCGCCTCCTGCTGGCCAGCGAACATAACGGCTGCTGGCGCCCGCCTCTTGCCTCATAGACGCCATTTAAAAACAGCTGCACTGCTGAGTCCAGAACGGCTTGAGTTGGAGGACCACATCTCCAGTCGGTGTTACGGGTAGGGAACGGCTGCGTTGGGGGAGCAGACCCAACGGGTCTGCACTTGGTCTAGTACCTTCTAATTGGAAAAACCTGCCCCTCGGGTTTCTATTAAATCTTTCTGCTCTCACCTTAAGCCTATGTCCTCTGATTTTTAATTACTTTAGCCTGGGTAAAAAACTGCGCATTCACGCTTTCTGTTCTCCTGATTTCATACACCTCAATAAGATCACTCACCAGCGCTCCAAGAAATAAAACCTCGCCTTCCTAATCTCTGAGGGGAAGAGTGTAAAGGACATGTGTAGGGCAACTTATTTTTGTTCTACAGAAGGTTGTGAGTACCTGGAATGCGTTGCCAGGGGTGGTTTAGTTTAGTTTTGAGATACAACATGGAAGCATGCCCTTTGGTCCATCAGATTCAGATTCAGATTCAACTTTAACCATATAATATAACCATATAACAATTACAGCACGGAAACAGGCCATCTCGGCCCTACAAGTCCGTGCCGAACAACTTTTTTCCCTTAGTTCCACCTGCCTGCACTCATACCATAACCCTCCATTCCCTTCTCATCCATATGCCTATCCAATTTATTTTTAAATGATACCAACGAACCTGCCGCCACCACTTCCACTGGAAGCTCATTCCACACCGCTACCACTCTCTGAGTAAAGAAGTTCCCCCTCATGTTACCCCTAAACTTCTGTCCCTTAATTCTGAAGTCATGTCCTCTTGTTTGAATCTTTCCTATTCTCAAAGGGAAAAGCTTGTCCACATCAACTCTGTCTATCCCTCTCATCATTTTAAAGACCTCTATCAAGTCCCCCCTTAACCTTCTGCGCTCCAGAGAATAAAGACCTAACTTATTCAACCTATCTCTGTAACTTAGTTGTTGAAACCCAGGCAACACTCTAGTAAATCTCCTCTGTACTCTCTCTATTTTGTTGACATCCTTCCTATAATTGGGCGACCAAAATTGTACACCATACTCCAGATTTGGTCTCACCAATGCCTTGTACAATTTTAACATTACATCCCAGCTTCTATACTCAATGCTCTGATTTATAAAGGCTAGCATACCAAAAGCTTTCTTTACCACCCTATCTATATGAGATTCCACCTTCAAGGAACTATGCACAGTTATTCCCAGATCCCTCTGTTCAACTGTATTCTTCAATTCCCTACCATTTACCATGTACGTCCTATTTTGATTTGTCCTGCCAAGGTGTAGCACCTCACATTTATCAGCATTAAACTCCATCTGCCATCTTTCAGCCCATTTTTCCAAATGGCTTAAATCACTCTGTAGACTTTGGAAATCCTCTTCATTATCCACAACACCCCCTATCTTGGTATCATCTGCATACTTACTAATCCAATTTACCACCCCTTCATCCAGATCATTGATGTACATGACAAACAACAAAGGACCCAACACAGATCCCTGAGGCACCCCACTAGTCACCTGCCTCCAACCCGACAAACAGCCATCCACCATTACCCTCTGGCTTCTCCCATTCAGCCACTGTTGAATCCATCTTGCTATTCCTGCATTTATACCCAACAGTTGAACCTTCTTAACCAACCTTCCATGAGGAACCTTGTCAAAGGCCTTACTAAATTCCATATAGACAACATCCACTGCTTTACCATCGTCAATTTCCCTAGTAACCTCTTCAAATAATTCAAGAAGATTAGTCAAACATGACCTTCCAGGCACAAATCCATGTTGACTGTTCCTAATCAGACCCTGTTTATCCAGATGCTTATATATATTATCTCTAAGTATCTTTTCCATTAATTTGCCCACCACTGAAGTCAAACTAACAGGTCTATAATTGCTAGGTTTACTCTTAGAACCCTTTTTAAACAATGGAACAACATGCGCAGTACGCCAATCCTCGGGGACTATTCCCGTTTCTAATGACATTTGAAATATTTCTGTCATAGCCCCGGCTATTTCTACACTAACTTCCCTCAATGTCCTAGGGAATATCCTGTCAGGACCTGGAGACTTATCCACTTTTATATTTTTCAAAAGTTTCAGTACTTCTTTTACTTTGAAACTCATAGTATCCATAGCTACTCTACTAGTTTCCCTTATCTCACATAATTCAATATCCTTCTCCTTGGTGAATACCGAAGAAAATAAATTGTTCAATATCTCCCCCATCTCTTTTGGCTCTGCAGATAGCTGTCCACTCTGTCTCTCCAATGGACCAATTTTATCCCTCGTTATCCTTTTGCTATTAATATAGCTGTAGAGACCCTTTGGATTTACTTTCACCTTACTTGCCAAAGCAACCTCATATCTTCTTTTAGCTTTTCTAATTTCTTTCTTAAGATTCTTTTTACATTCCTTATACTCCTCAAGCACCTCAATTACTTCATGCTGCCTATAATTATTGTAGATCTCCCTCTTTTTCCGAACAAGATGTCCAATTTCCCTTGAAAACCAGGGCTCTTTCCAATTTTTACTGTTTCCTTTCAACCGAACAGGAACATAAAGATTCTGTACTCTTAAAATTTCCCCTTTAAATGTCCTCCATTTCTCTTCTACATCTTTCCCATAAAACAAAATGTCCCAGTTCACTCCTTTTAAATCATCTCGCATCTCATCAAAGTTAGCCTTTCTCCAATCAAAAATCTCAACCCTAGGTCCAGTTCTGACCTTCTCCATAATTATATTGAAACTAATGGTATTGTGATCACTGGACCGGAAGTGCTCCCCAACGCATACCTCCGCCACCTGTCCCGTCTCATTTCCTAACAGGAGGTCCAGCACTGCCCCTCCTCTAGTAGGTACCTCTATGTATTGCTGCAAAAAACTATCCTGCACACATTTTACAAATTCCAAACCATCCAGCCCATTTACAGAATGTGTTTCCCAGACAATGTGTGGAAAGTTGAAATCTCCCACAATCACTACCTTGTGCTTACTACTAATATCTGCTATCTCCTTACATATTTGCTCTTCCAATTCTCGTTCCCCATTTGGCGGTCTATAATACACCCCTATAAGTGTTGCTACACCTTTCCCACTTCTCAGTTCCACCCAAATAGCCTCCTTAGATGAGCCCTCCAATCTATCCTGCCAAAGCACTGCTGTAATATCTTCCCTGACTAGCAATGAAACACCTCCACCTCTTGCCCCTCCAATTCTATCACACCTGAAGCAACGAAATCCTGGAATATTTAGTTTCCAATCACAGCCCTCCTGCAACCATGTTTCACTGATCGCCACAACATCATACTTCCAGGTGTCTATCCAGACTCTAAGCTCATCCACCTTTCTTACAATGCTCCTAGCATTAAAATATGCACATTTAAGAAACCCCCCGTCTCTTATTCTCTGTTTATTTCCTTTTTTTTCTTTCTCCTCTTGTGTCCGAGTGCTTCCCTTTTCTGCTTCCTGCCTCCCATTCTGTCTACTAGCTTTCTCTATTTGAGTCCCTCGCCCCAACCATTCTAGTTTAAAGTCTCCCCAGTGGCCTTTGCAAATTTCCTCGCCAGGATATTGGTCCCCCTCGGGTTCAAGTGCAACCCATCCTTTCTGTACAGGTCCCACCTTCCCCAAAAGAAGTCCCAATGATCCAGAAACTTGAATCCCTGCCTTCTGCACCAGTCTTTCAGCCACGCATTTATCCTCCACCTCGCTCCATTCCTACTCTCCTACTTTAATTGTCATTGTCAGTGTACAGTACAGAGACAACGAAATGCAGTTAGCATCTCCCTGGAAGAGCGACATAGAATATGATTTCAATAAATAAATCTATTTACATGCATACAGTCATAGTGTTTTTCCTGTGGGAGGAGTGTCCGGGGGGGGGGGGGGTGATTGGCAGTCACCGAGGTACATTGTTGAGTAGTGTGACAGCCGCAGGGAAGAAGCTGTTCCTGAACCTGCTGGTCCGGCAACGGAGGGACCTGTAGCGCCTCCCGGATGGTAGGAGGGTAAACAGTCCATGGTTGGGGTGAGAGCAGTCCTTGGCGATGCTGAGCGCCCTTCGCAGACAACGCTTGCTTTGGACAGACTCAATGGAGGGGAGCGAGGAACCGGTGATGCGTTGGGCAATTTTCACCACCCTCTGCAGTGCTTTCCGGTCGGAGACAGAGCAGTTGCCATACCATACTGTGATACAGTTGGTAAGGATGCTCTCGATGGTGCTGCGGTAGAAGTTCACCAGAATCTGAGGAGACAGATGGACCTTCTTCAGTCTCCTCAGGAAGAAGAGACGCTGGTGAGCCTTCTTAACCAGAGTTGAGGTATTGTGGGTCCAAGAGAGGTCATCGGAGATGTTGACCCCCAGGAACCTGAAGCTGGAAACACGTTCCACCTCCGTCCCGTTGATGTGGATGGGGGTGTGCGTGCCGCCCCTAGACTTCCTGAAGTCTTCAATGAGCTCCTTGGTCTTCTTGGAGTTAAGGGCCAGGTTGTTGTCAGCGCACCATGCTGCTAGGAGCTGGACCTCCTCCCTATAGGCCGACTCATCATTGTTGCTGATGAGGCCAATCACCGTTGTATCATCTGCATACTTGATGATGGTGTTAGTACCATGTACAGGTGTGCAGTCGTAGGTGAAGAGGGAGTAGAGGAGGGGGCTCAGCACACAGCCCTATGGAACGCTGTGGGTTCAGGGTGAGGGTTGAAGAGGTGTGCTTGTCTAACCTAACAGACTGGGGTCTGTTGGTTAGAAAGTCCAGTATCCAGTTGCAGAGGGAGGGGTCGATGCCCAGGTTACCGAGTTTGGTGATCAGTTTAGAGGGTATAATGGTGTTGAATGCTGAGCTGTAATCGATGAACAGCATTCTTACGTAAGTGTCTCTGTTGTCGAGGTGGGAGAGGGCGGAGTGAAGTGCCGTTGAGATGGCATCCTCCGTACTCCTGTTCTTGCGGTAGGCAAACTGATAGGGATCCAATGTGGGGGGTAGGCAGCCTTTGAGGTGTGCCAGGACCAGCCTCTCGAAGTACTTGGTGATGATGGGAGTAAGTCCAACTGGGCGGAAGTCGTTGAGGCTTGCCGCAGTGGAGTGTTTTGGCACCGGCACGATGGAGGTGGTTTTAAGGCACGTGGGGACAACTGCTTGGGCAAGTGACAGGTTGAAGATGTCAGTCCAGACGTCTGTCAGCTGCGCAGCACAGGCCCTGAGGACGCGCCCGGGGATGCCATCAGGGCCAGCAGCCTTACATGCATTAGTCCTACTCAGTGCCACGTATACGTCGTAGGGGGTGAGTGTGAGGGGTTGGTGATCAGCAGGGAGCACAGCCTTGATGGCTGTCTCTAGATTGTCCCTGTCGAAGCGGCCACAGAAGTGGTTAAGCTCCTCAAGGAAGGAGGCGTCGCTGGATGTGGGGGTGGTGTTGGTGGGTCTATAGTCCGTGATGGCCTGGATGCCATGCCACATGCGTCGGGGGTCGGAGTTGTTGTTGAAGTGCTCCTCAATCCTGAGCTTATGGCAGCCTTCTTGATGCCCCTCATCAGGTTAGCCCTGGATGAACTGTAGGCTCGAGCATCGCCTGACCTGAAAGCGGTGTCCCGTGCTTTCAGCAGTAGCCTGACCTCGCTGTTCATCCATGGCTTCTGATTCGGGAATATGGCCACCCGTTTGAGGGAGGTGACACTATTGATGATGGAGTTTATAAAGTCTAGAACAGAGGATGTATAGGAATCAATGTCCGTGTGGGAGTCAAGGGTGCAAACGCCTTCCAGTCAGTGTTTCCAAAACACTGCTGAAGTGTGGAGTCCGCTTCCTCTGACCTGACTTTAACTGTCCTCACAGTGGGTTTAACCCGTCTGATGAGTGGGGAGTATTTAGGGAGCATGAACAATGAAAGGTGATCAGACTGACCAAGGTGGGGGAGGGGGACGGCTTTGTAAGCTTCAGCCATGTTAGTGTAGACTTTGTCCAGTGTCCTGCTATTCGAGTGGCGAAGGAGACATGTTGGTGGAATTTGGGGAGTACAGTCTTCAGGTTGGAGTGATTGAAGTCACCCACAACAATGAAGGCTGCCTCGGGGTTTTGAGTCTTGTTTGCTAATGGCAGTATGCAGCTCTTTCATTGCAAGCTTGGCATTAGCATCAGGAGGAATATAGGCTGCAGTCACAACAGTGGAGGTAAACTCTCTGGGCAGATAGAACGGTCTGCGCCTAACCAAGAGGAACTCAAGGTTAGCTGAGCAGTGACTCTCGATGATGGTGGAGTCCGTGCACCATGTTTTATTTACATAAATGCACAGACCCCCACCTCTGGTCTTACCGGAGTCTGTTGTCCTGTCCGCTCGGAGTAAATGACGCCCCGTTAGCTGGATGGCGCTATCAGGAACGTCAATGTTGAACCAAGTTTCCGTGAAGATCAGGATGTTGCAGTCTTTGATCCAGTTGTGGGAGGTGATCCTTAGCCGGAGTTCGTCCATTTTGTTTGCCAGTGAGCGCACGTTAGCGAGGAAAAGGCTAGGAATCGCTAGCCTGTGTGGGGCTAGCTCTAACCTGGCCTTTAACCCACCTCTGCGTCCCCGGCGGTGCTTTCGTACGCGTCGCCGTCTGTTGGTGCTGCCGGTCGATCTAGCCCATGCTGACTATCGATCACATGGCCGGCATAAGTAGTATACTAGTTCTATGTTGGCAATCACTCCCTACACACTAAGGGCAAGTTAAATTTGGCTGCAGAGTCCAGGAAGGATGGAGGTGTCTTTAAATTCCTGACGGATCTTAAAGAACAGCAGTTAGGAATGAGTGAATGAATAAATAAATTTATTGGCCAAGTACTCGCATACAAGGATTTCACATACAAGGAAAGTGGGAATAACAAACATAGCGATGGACAGCAGAAATTAAATCATGACTGATCTATCTCTCCCTCCTAATCCCATTCTCCTGCCTGCTCCCCATAACCTCTGACATCTGTACAAAGCAAGAATCTATCGATTTCTGCCTTTAAAAATATCCACTGACCGCCTCCACAGCCTTCTGTGGCACAGATTCACCACCCTCTGATTAAAGACATTTCTTCTCGTCTCCTTCATAAAATAACGCCCTTTAATTCTGAGGCTGTGGGCTCTAGTCCTAGATTCTCCCACTAGTGGTAACATCCTCTCCACATCCACTCTATCCATTCTATCCACTCCACACATCACCTGCAAGGCTGCGGCCTGTAGGGAGATGCCAGCAAGCTGGCCCTGGTAATCCATTGAAGACCAGGGACTGGAGATGAGGGAATGCCGGTGGGATGTGAGGAGCAAGAACGATAGGAGAGTAAGCCAGGGTCTGGCCTTCCACGCCCTTAAGAGCGGCTGCAGGAGACGCCCCCTGAGCATAAAGGTAGACGGGTGAAGACGGGGCGTTGGTTTGCTGGACATTCGTCCAAGGAAGGCGATGTTTGGAGGCCCTGCAGCAGCCTGGATCGGGTGCCGCTCATAAGACCTGGTGCGTGGACTGGACTTTTAAAATAACATCGAAACTTGGAGCCTCTTGCATGCCGGCTCAGTGGAGTATTTCTGTACACTTTGCCTTGTACTGGGCATGACAAAGCTTTACTGAACTACATGCAAACAATGAAATTCACTGTGCTTTTGCACATGTGACACCAAAGCACCATTGAGAGGCCAATTAATCTACAAACCCTCATGTCATGTGGGGGGGAAACCGGAGTACCCGGAGGAAACCCACGTGGTCACAGGGAGAACATGTAAACTCCACACAGATAGCATCCGAGGTCAGGATCGAAACCGGGCCTCTGCCGCTGTGAGGCAGCAGCTCCACTAGCTGTGCCACTGTGCTGCCTTTCAATATGTGGTGGTGATGGAGGCAGGACCAATAGTGGTGTTTAAGAGGCACATGGATATGCAGAGAATGGAGGGATATGGATCATGTGTAAACAGATGAGGTTAGTTCATGTTTGGCACAGACACAGACATTGTGAGCCGAGGGGCCTGTTCCTATGCTGTACCCTGTTGTGTTCATAGTAAATGATCATGAACTATGATTGTGGTGACTTGATTCCACAACACTTTACAAAAGACCAAAAGGGACATATTGTGTGGGTTTTGTTTGCTTCACAGCGGAAAGTTTGTTGTTTCACTCATCCCACCTTGGGAATTAACAGAGCCTAGCTTTTTACTTCTGCAATGGGAATCATTAGTTGTTCCCAGAGAACCTGTGTAAAATAATATTTGGTAGATTTTTGGAGCAGGTGATGTGTGTTCAAGAAATCCAGAGGGATGAGATAAATTGTGATCAGTAGGGTGGGTATGTAAATATTCATTATGTAAAACAGTCACATGTTTTCATGTTGACAAAGGTTACTGTCAATTTAAGAAATGAGGATCAGGTAACATTCAAAGTCAATAGACGCGCTGATTGTTAAATATTAGATAATTTAAACGTGTCATAAGACATTTAGCATTCAGATAATGTTTCAAATGGAGCAAAGATAAAGTGACATATTTTAACATCCACAAAATTCGTTGAGACAACATGTTGCATGTAGAATGCACAAGAAGAATTTGTAGAGGATTGTTTTATGAGTATTTTGAGCAAGTGATAGGTTAATTAACTTGTTTTTGTCAGGTGTTTGTCACTCAGGATATATTTGTTACAGAAGCATGTTTGAGTTAATTAATTTTCACAGAATACCCACACTGCATGTCTGTCCTCTTCCGATTCTGCGGTTTGCTAAATATAGGATATTTATTGACACCATTGTTACCCAAAGTGTTGGAGATATTGCAAGGCATAGTGCTCTCGATCAATGGTCTACTAGAGAAGAAACAGGTTAATTTACACCAGAAAGTTATTTTGAAGGTGAAGGGAATTAGGTCGAGCCCGGCGTCATCTGGTAAATCACTGCAGGTGGTCACTGAGTAATCTCCTGTCTCCGGCAGCACTATATCCACAGCCGCCAAAGTCAGGCAGCAACAGTCGCCACCGGAGAGGCTGTGAACATCACCCCCCCCCTGCAACCATGTGCAAATGTGAACAGCTCTCTGTGGGGCAAGGGGGGGGATGCAGCACCCTATCTCCACACACAGGTCGCTAGGTCCAAAATCAACGAGGTAAAGCGGGGAGACCTGTGACTTGGGTGAAACAGCAGCTCTCCAGGACATTTTGGTGCACCCACCTGTTTTCCCACAACGCAAATCTTGCCTGTGCCAACATGCCAATGCTGAAATATACTCTTTATGTTGGGATAACCTTTAGTCTAAGTCGCCCCCATTAGAGTGGAAAGGCAGAAGAAAATAGTAAGTTTATGGAGGAGTTAAGTCTCTGGGGGCTGAGCTCATTCTCTACTTCTGTGAGCTCCTACTGGTTGCTTGCCTTCATGGTTAAATATTTACTCTGCTGCTGCAGCAGCCACCAGCCAGTAGGTATTAATCAGAAGTCCTGTGTGATTAGCCCAACTAATTTTCTTCCACAACTTGACTAGCCCGAAGCTAATTGTAGCAAATCAACTGATTAGGCAGGAGACTCGTGACTTAAGTTTTGTACTGCACAACATGTACATGCAGAACTAATTCAGAATTCAACAAACGTGCATGCAGCCCGTCGCCGAGGACAAGTATAGTAAGAGGTGAAAACTCCACAATAACATTTCATATTATCTATTGATAGTTATAAAAATCATTCATTTCATTTCATTCTCCCCACCCTCCCCCCCCCCCCCCCCCCCACCAAAAAACAAAAACAATCTAAAAAAATGGTTGCTATTCATCGTCGCAAGCTCGCTCACTTACCCAAGCGGACCAGCAAGCGACCAAGGAAAAGCCGATAAACCACCAAAATCATTGTAGTTTTGTACAAATGAGGCATAAATGCACCGTTAATAGTTTTGAAAGCAGTATTTTCTTACCTCGAAGAAATAAAACTGGAAAATACATATGAAACGCAGGTCAAAACAATGATCCATCGTAATGTTTACACACAATAGCTCAGCTGGCGAGAATGTTTATCCCGAATGACCCATAACCTGGGCAAACTCATGCATACACAGTTGTAATACCGAACTCGCTTATTCTGCTCCTTGAACTTATTGACTTAAGAACTTGGTTCATGGTGCCCAGTTAGTGCAATAGTATCTAGAGGTATTGGAATCCCAACAAAGAAGCTGGAGATGTAAAGTTCAAGTAAACGGATTAAATTCAACCGTACCCAGTTTGTCATGCATATAAAACCACACTTAACAATACGGGTTCACTTCTAGTTTAGTTTAAAGGAACAGCGCGGAAACAAGCTCTTCGGCCCACGAAGTCCGCGCCAACCAGCGATCACCGTACACTAGCATTATCCTACACACTGGGAACAATTTACAATCTTTACCGAAGCCAATTAACCTACAAACTTGTACGTCTTTTGAGTGTGGGAGGAAACCAGAGCACCCGGAGAAAACCTATGAGTACATGGGGAGAACGTACAAGCTCACAGTTAGGGGGATAATAGGCTTAGGACTGCTCACTAGTTGTAGGTAGCATGGTTCAGTTGTCTGATAACAGCTGGGATGAAACTGTCCCTGAATCTGGAGGTGGGTGTTTTCATACTTATGTGTCTTTTGCCAGATGGGAGAGGGTAGAATAAGGAATGACTGGGGTGAGACTCGTCTTTGATTATTCCTGTGGCCTTGCCGAGGCAGCGTGAGTATAGATGGTGTCAATGGAAGGGAGGCTGGTTTGCGTGATGCTCTGGACTGCTTCAATGTTTCTCTGCAATTTCTTGACGTCTTGGATGGTGCTGTTCCCAAACCAAGCTGTGATGCACCGTGATTAAATGCTTCGTATGGCACATCTGTAGAAGTTGGTGAGAGTTGTTGAGGACATGCTGAACTTCCCAAGCCTTCTAATGAGGTAGAGGTGTTGGCATGCCTTCTTGGCCATTGCTTCAGTATGGGTGGTCTCGGAATTAACCTGGTGAAATTCTTTGGTCTGACTCCAATGTTACTATATATTTTTAAACTCCCACCCCTTTGCAACTACATGCATATATATACTTTGGATCTTGAAATCCTTTGCTGAGAAATTGAAATTTGCAATTATTTTTGCATTGTTAAGCTATCAGGTGATTCAGAATTGATGTCAAAAAATCTCTCGGGAGATTCTTTTCACTCCTGGATCCTGTGCAAAATTACTTGCACGTGCCTTTCATGACAGCAACTGCTCATGGAGCTCGCAGCTGTGAACCTCTGGGAAGTGAGTCATCTCTTAAGAGTACACTCTATCTAGTCTGATGAAGGATCTTGACCCGAAACGTCACCCCTTCCTTCTATCCAGAGATGCTGCCTGTCCCGCTGAGTTACTCCAGTATTTTGTGAATCTTCCTTGTAAAGCAGCAACTGCAGTTCCTTCCTATACACTCTATCCATCTCCCTCCAGAGATGCCCCACCATTTTTATTTTGTCCAGGTCTAGTAAAATCTGGTCGTAGAGTTTTTTTTATTTGGTTTTTTTTCTGGTGGCCTGGTGTTCGTCAGTGGGGTCATGGTCCAGGTGTAAGGAGGAGGAGGTGTCGGGTTTCGGCCCGAAACGTTGCCGATTTCCTTCGCTCCCTAGATGCTGCTGCATCCGTTGAGTTTCTCCAGCATTTTTGTGTATCTAGTAAAATCTGGTCTGCTATATTTTCTGCAGCAATATATAGAAAAACTATTTTTGCAGATGCTCTAAAATGGGGGAACAGCAAGGAACAGACTATTCGTATCAACAAGAGGCATTTAGACAGAAGACAGTACAGGAAAGGGAGACATATAGATAATTGCAGGAAGACATGCAGTTCACATTGTCACCGTGCTCATCAAGCATGGGAACGGACTCTTCGACCTAACTTGCCCATGCCGACCAATATGCCCCATCCACACTAGTCCTATTCGCCCATCGCTCTCTAAACCTATCCTATCCATATACCTGTCCAAATATCTCTTACATGTTCGGATAGTGCTTGTGGTCCAACAATTCTGATTGCCGCAGGTGGCCGTGGAGGCCAAGTCAATGAGTATTTTTAAGGCCGAGATTGACAGATTCTTGATTAGTAAGGGTGTCAGCGGTTATGTGGAGAAGACAGGAGAATGGAACCGAGAGGGAAAGATAGATCAGCCATGATTGAATGGTGGAGTAAACTTGATGGGCCGAATGACCTAATTCTGCTTCGAAAACCTATGAACACACATATATTGTTCTGGCGCTGTGCTTTGTGTTGTATATAATGACAAAATAAAAATAAATAATGGGTAGAAGGGAACTGCAGAATCTGCTTTACACCGAAGATAGACACAAAATGCTGGAGTAACACAGCGGGACAGGCAGCATCTCTGTAGAGAAGAAATAGGTGATGTTTCGGGTCTGAAGAAGGATCTCGACTTGAACCGTCACCCATTCCTTCTCTCCAGAGATGCTGCCTGTCCCGCTGAGTGACTCCAGCATTTTGTATCTATCTAAAAATAAATAACGTGTGGTTTATGTTGCCGTTGTGTTCTCTCTTTAGATTTCCCAGTGGTGTGCTGAGTATGCCCTGTCGGCCCGGTATCAACACGGAATGGTGGTCTGCACTCAACCCCACAGTCTGTCCGCCATGTGTTTAGCACAACGTGTAGCAGATGAACTGGACTTAAACGTAGGGCATGAAGTTGGATACCGTGTTCCTTATGAAGACTGCTGCACAACAGAAACTATTCTCAGGTGAGAAGCTTTTAATTAATTGACATCACAGAACTGGAAACTCATAAGTTACACAGTCATAGAATCATAGAACACAGAAACTGTCCTATGGCCCAACTCGTCCATGCTGACCAAGATGCCCCATCTAAGCTGGTACCATTTGTCCGCATTTGGCCCATATCCCTCTAAACATTTACTATCCATACACCTGTCCATTTGTCTTTTACCTGTTGTTACAGTACCTCAGTTACAGTAGCTCATTCCACATACCTACCACCCGCTGAGTGAAATAGTTTTGTTTTAATTTAGTTTATTGTCACGTATACCGAGGTACAGTGAAAAGCTTTTTTGTTATAACAACTTGTAAGAGACAATCTTTGTAGGTAATTTCGCTCCTTGAATCTTTCAGCCATCTCTATACTTTGGCAACATCTTCATTGTATTCCAGGTTTAGAACTAGATTCCTCTCTGGTTCCTATTAAATGTTGTCCCCTCTCACCTTAATCTATAGCTTCTAGTTTTCTGATTCTTCTATTTCCCTTCATGATTTTATACACCTCTCAAAGATCACCCCTCGGCCTCCAACACTCCAAGGAATAAAGTCCTAGCCTGCCCAACCATTTCCTGTAGTGCAGCTTCTCAAGTCCTGGCAATAAAATCTCCTTATCTTCTTGAGGAGAAGCAAAGTAGGTCTACATTCTCTACAATAGCATTTTGCAATGACTCAAAGTAGCTCTCAAAGTGGAGGACATTGACTGTTCACCTTTTATGGAGGACACCATCAAAGTGTTCTACCAAACCCAATACATTATTTCACTCCATCTTTCATGTCTTGTGTGCTTCAGAGGTATGTTAAGTGTAGTTACTGTTGTAATGTAAATAATCAGAGCAGTGTGTTTGTACAGGACAACATGCTCAGATACATTGATTTAGTGTATTTGATAAATTTTGGGCAGTAAATCTGGAAGAGCACTCTTACACTTACAAATATAGAGTAATAGAATATGAAAACAGGCCGAAGATAGACTCAAAAAGCTGGAGTAACTCAGTGGGTCAGGCAGCATTTCTGGAAAAAAGAAATAGGTGATGTTTCGGGTCGAGACCCTTCTTCAGACTGCACATGAAAACATGTCCACGCCAACCAATATGCCTGTCTAGGCTACTCCCATTTGCCCGCATTAGGCTCGTATCCATCTAAACCTCTCCTGTCCATGTACCCGACCAAATGTCTTTTAAATGCTATAATTGTACATGCCTGTACAACTTCCTGGAGCAGCTCATTCCATATACACTCCACCCTCTTTGTTTGGGTTGCCCCTTGGGTCCCGTTTTAAATGCCTGCGTGCCTGATCCATCTCATGCACTCTTTTTATCTTCTGATTACCCTCTCTAGTGTACTCTTATACTAGCCGAGGGGTTAGGTTCATACTGCCAAAATGATTTACGCCACTTTTTTTTGCCTGGCACCTCAATATCTCTCTCGACCAAGATTTCCAAACATGCAAACAGTCTCGCTCAGTCGATCCCTACAAGTTCCCAAGCTTGTCTCAATTTAGGGCCTTAACTTGTGGGCTAGTCCTATCTTTCTCCATAACTATTTTTGGAACTAATAGAAATTGAAGTATAGAAGTTGGGAGGTCAAGATGTTGGTGAGGCCACATTTAGAATATTCTGTTCAGTTTTTGGTCACGATGGTATAGCAAAGATGTTGTCAAGCTTGAAATGGTTCAGAGAGGATTTACTAGGATATTGCCAACACTCGAGGGACTCTTCTCTGTAGCTCAAGCCCTCGAGTCCTGGCAACAGTTGTATAAGACGTTGGTGAAGCATCATTTAGAGCTGGGGTCGGCAACCTTGTTCTGCATAGGGGCCGGGACGCATGTCTGTGAGCGGATGGCGGGCCACATCTATCACGTGTGCGGATGGCAGGCATCAAATCATTCTTGCACGTCTCACCCGCTGGGTTTTTCCAGCATTTTTGTCTACCTTCGATTTTTCCAGCATCTGCAGTTCTTTCTTAAACGTGTTCACAGAAGGTGCGTGGCCGTGCCGGCGGCTTTGCGCAAGATGCGGTACAGCCAGAGCTCGGCGCTCGCCCGCGCTTGGTGATCCGGATGATTACGGGGAATAAAATCCGCCTACAGGCCAGATGATTTTGGGTTACGGGCCGTAGGTTGCCGACCCCTGATTTAGAGTATTGTGTTCAGTTCAGGGAACCATGTTACAGGAAGGATGTTGTCAAGCTGGAAAAGGTACAGAGAAGATTTACAAGGATGTTGCCTTGCCAGGACTAGAGGATCTGAGCTATCTGAGGTTGAGCAGGCTGGGGCTCTATTCCTTAGGGCGCAGGAGGATGAGGAGTGATCTTATAGAGGTGTATAAAATCATGAGAGGAATAGATCTGGTGGATGCACAGAGTCTTACCCAGAGTAGATAAATTGAGGACTAGAGGACATAGGTTTATGATGAAGGGGAAATTATTTAATAGGAATCTGAGGAGTAACTTCACACAAAGGGTGGTGGGTGTTTGGAACAAACTGCCAGAGGTAGTTCAGCCATAAATCGTAACATTTAAGAGACATTTGGACTGGTACATGGATATGAGTTTTATGAGTTTAGTTTATTGTCATGTAACCGAGGTACAGTGAAAACATTTTATTGCGTGCTAACCAGTCAGCAGAAAGGCAATGCATGATTACAATCATACCATTCACTGTGTACAAATACATGATAAAAGGAATAACTTGAATAAAGTTTAGTGCTAGCTACAATGAAAGATAGTCCGTGGGTCACCAATGAGATAGATAGTAGCTCAGGACCGCTCTCTAGTTGTTGCTAGGATGGTTCAGTTGCCTGATAACAGCTGGGAAGCTGGATAGGATAGGTTTAGAGGGATATGGGCCTAACGCAGGCAGGTGGGACCAGTGTAGGTGGGGCATTTGGATCGGCGTAGGCAAGTGGGGCTGAAGGTCCTGTTTCCATGCTGTTTGACTTGATGACTCAATAACTATCATACTATCATCACTGGGCTCAAAGTGTTCCTCCTCTGATAATTCCTACCATTTATCTATTGCATCCTCTAATCTCTCCATTTGTCATCATGCTCGTAAATCTTTGCACCCTTTCCTGCTTGATAGTGTTAGATAAATAAACCTTGCATGTGATTTTTTGTGTAGATACAATACAATACAATACAATGCAATACAATACAATGTATTTGTTATTAGTGTTAGGTAAAGCTTGCACATGTCACCAGTGTAATTTCCTGCATTTGTCAGTGCCCTCCCTTACCCCCCCCCCCCCCCCCCCCCCCAATTTAATTTGCAGATACCCTCCTCTCATTTTCTGCACTTGTCCTCCTTTAATTCTTTGTTCCCGATATGTAGTGAAGTGCATGTAATGTAATATTCCACGTATTTGTGCACTCACAGTTTACCTCATTTTAGATATGCCACACAGTTATAATGCACTCCTTTAAGATTCAGGAGAGGCGGAAGCAAAGATGTTTACCATTGTTTGTCTAAGCTGAGGTAATTGGTGTGTTGATGGTCATGTGCTTTTGTGTAGTTTATTACTCGGGCTACGCTGAGTATGAATAACCTTTGCAGTTTTGAAATACGGAAATCGTTTGGAAAATTTAGACTGAAGTATCGGCCTCGTTTATCATATACCAACCTGCTGAGGAAACAATGCTTCGCTAACTGTGTACTGTTCTGAGTTCCTGTGAAAGTTTCAATAGCTTAATCTTATAATTATCTTCAATTGTGAAATTTCCTTCCTTCACCTTTTAGGAATTACCCATGAAGTCTATGCCAGTACACACCCTCCTTGGTCACAGTGATTTGAATTAGTTAATTGGCTACTTGTTGTTAGTAGTGAGTACAGTGAAGGCGCTGATTTTTTATCAATTCTCAAGTGATTTTATTCCATTTGCCCCTTCCTTTTGATGGCAAAATCTGATTTGTTAATTCAGTTGGAGGAAAGGATAGAAGAGACGGTGTAACTTGCCACTTGTATTATTTGTTTATGAAGTTGGTGAGATTTTATATGGCTGTGTTGGTTTGCTTAAACTGTTTATTCACTGCCACAGGAGTTTCTTGGCTCAGTTTCCCTTCTCTTAACTCTGACCTGCTTAAGTTGAATTCCTGGACCTGACAAGCAAAATTAGGTAGAAGAGGGAGGAGCCCAATTCGTTGACTCTATTTTATGCTTCTCATCATGAAACACATTTGGTGCACAATAAAATGATCTGCAAGCTGTACCTAACAGTATCTAATTTAGTTTAGTTAATTGTCACGTGTACCGAGCTACAATGAAAAGCTTTTGTGTTCTATCCAGTCAACAGAAAGAAAATACATGATTACAATCGCGCCATTTACAGTGTACAGATACATGATAAGGGAATAGCATTTAGTACAAGGTAAAGCCAGCAAAGTCCGGTCAAGGATAGTTCGATGGTCTCCATTGAGGTAGATAGTAGTTCAGCGCTGCTCTCTGGTTGTGGTAGGATGATTCAGTTGCCTGATAACAGCTGGGAAGAAACTGTCACTGAATCTGGAAGTGTGCGTTTTCACACTTCTGTGCCTTTTGCCTGATGGGAGAGGGGGTGGACAGGGGGTGTTGTGTGGGATGGATGGGGTTTGTGGGTGGGGGAGGGGGGTTGTGGGGGGGAAGGGGGGTTGTGGGAGAGGGGGGGTTGTGTGTGAGAGGGGTGCGTGTGTGGGCAGGGAGAGGGTTGTGAGGGGTGTGTGGAAAGAGGTACGTGGGGGTGTGGGGGGGAAGTGGTGTAGGGCCGGGGTGGAGGGGTGTGGGGGCAGCATGGGAGAGAGCTCAGAGAAAAGACGGGGGAAGAGCCATGGGGGAGATGCGGTATCATGGAGGAGGGGGGCAGGAGCCAGCAAGGGGAGAAGGGGTAGGGAACACAGCGGGTGCTGGTCGCTTCACTGGTCGTTCTGCGCCGGGAGACGCCGCTTTCCGTTTGGTGACATCTGCGCCATCTCCGACTCTGCGCTGCGTTGGGTCGGGCTGGGCTGGGTCGGGCCATCCAGAGCCTCCCGTAGCTGCAGGAAAGACGAGATGGTGCAGGAAGTGGCAGGCCGTCCGTGCGGCGCTGAATGGCAGGAGAGGCAATCGATCTGCACATGCGCGGTTTTTAAGATTTTTAAGCCTCGATAACTCTTATCAGCTTCCACCGATCGGAACAAAACTAAGTGCAATCGCAGCATAGGGGAACGGCGAGTAAGCTGGAGAAAAATCGTTGCGCTATTGCGCAAATAGAATGACCGCCAAACTGGTAGATAACAAAATCAGAGTTTTAGTTATGTATAGATGAGGAGTAACTTTTCCCAAAAAGGGTGGTAGGTGTATTGAATGAGCTGCTGGAGGAGGTAGTTGAGTCAGATACTACTGCAATGTTTAAGAAACATTTTTGACAAGTACATGGAGAGGACAGGTTTATAGGGATATGGGCCCAATGCAGGCAGGTGGGTCCAGTGTAGATGGAACATGTTGGCCATTGGGGGCAGTTGGGCCGAAGGGCCAGTTTCCACACTGATGGTGACATGGGGCCTTGGCGGTGGTGAAACCTCGCTGCGGCAGTGATGCCTCGCGAGTCTACCAGCGGCCGACAGTCGATGAGAGCGTGGAGAAGCACGTTGAGGGGGGAGGTGAAGAACAATGGAGGACCCTGCGTGGGGGAACTGCTGTGGTGGGGGGGGGGGGGGGTAAGAGGGAGCCGATGTGCTTTGTAACCTTGTCAGCGCCACAGGTGGCTGCTATTTGTATACATTGTGCATGCAAGCAAAGAATCTCACTACCTAGTCGCATGTGACAAAGTATTCCTATTCCGTTTCGGGTCTGGACCCTACTTCAGACACCATCCGGAAAAGTCATAAACATTTGTTCATTAAATGGCCTCTATAAAAATGCCCCTAATATATTGTAAATGGATGAGTTATTTGGATAACAAAGAACTATTAATAACATAGAACTATTGTGAATGTATCTGTGGATTTGCTGGGCCGAAGGGCTTGAAATGCCGCACAGACAGCAGCCGAGGTCAGGATTGCACCCCAGGTTAAGATCAAACCCAGGTCCCTGGCTCTGTAAGGTAGCAGCTCTACCAGCTGTGTCATTGCGTTGCCCTTCTTCAGACTTGAACTGGCAGTAGTGATAATAGCTTGTGTTTATTGAAAGTGACCAGCACTGTGTAGCACCAAGGAGACCGTCAACTTGGCAACCTTAGCCTGGATGTTATCCAAGACACGCTCTAAACTTGCTTCAGCAGCTTCATTATTGAATACTGAGTGATTGTGAGTATGTTCTTAATAGTGTTAAGGTCTTTGAAGCAACTAAAGTTGATGCCAGCGTGTTACTTCATTAAAAGTAAATGTAAGTATGTTTTAGTTTAGTTTAGAGATACAGCGCCGAAACAGGCCCTTCGGCCCACCGAGTCTGTGATTCCCATACACTAGCACTATCCTACACACACTGTCCGTACCCTAGCAATATGCCTCACACTAGCGAATTAACCTACAAACCTGAATGTCTTTGGAGGGAAAACCCACGCAGTCACGGGGAGAAGATCCAAACTCCGTACAGGCAGTAGTCAGGATCGAACCCGAGTGTCTGGCGCTGTAAAGGGCCTGTCCCACTTGGCCGTCACTTGCGTGACAGTCCGGTAATGATGGTCGTGCGACGGTCCCGCGAGAGACACTCACGTCATCATGCGCCTGCACAGCCGTCTGGAGCGCGTGACGTCATTTGAAGATGAACACAAAATGCAGGAGTAACTCAGCGGGACCGGCAGCATCTATGGAGAGAAGGAATGGATGATGTTTTGGGTCGAGACTCTTCAGTCTGAAGGAAGGGTCTTGACCCGAAACGTCACCCATTGCTTCTGCTGGCGGACGGTGGCGCGCGAAGATTTCGTGCAGGACGAAGTCGGGACTCCTCCACGCCACTCCACACTCCTCCACACCACTCCATGCGCCCGTCCCCCCGCTACCCACACGCTAGCAGGTCGCGTAAACGGCACGCGATAGACAGCCAAGTGGGACAGGCCCTTAAGGCAGCAACTCTACTGGTGTGCCACTGTGCCGCCCTTTACGTGGAAAACATTTGCATAAACATCATTGTTGCATCTTGATTCGGGACAAGGTCCACACTATTCATAAGTTTCATGTTCAACCACTCCCTGGCCCTAACTTGGCATCAAGAGTACCGACCGTGTCAGGACGGGGAATGCACATTGTAAACCATTCCTAATCTTCCAATCTACCTCATTATGACCCTTGCACTTTGTTTTGTCTGCATTTTCTCTGAAACCGTGGCCCATGACTCTCAGTCTGAAGAATGGTTTCAACCCGAAAAGTCACCTATTCCTTTTCTCCAGAGATGCTGTCTGACCCGTTGAGTTACTCCAGCTTTTCGTGTCTATCTGTTCTATATCCAGCACTCTTTTATTTTATCTCTTCCTCCACCCGATGCACTCTTATATGTTATGATCTGCCTGGATATCACTCAAAACAAAGTTTCTCACTAAATCTCGGTACACCTGGCAACAATAAACTAATACCAATATCACTTTCTGAACCTGTCATCTGAAATTTCTGAACTCAAAACCTTTTGCCAACTTATCTCATGTGATAAACACGACCCTTTATTATTTTAAAATTGTACCATTCCAATTTTTAAAACTAGTTGATCAGTCTGTTCTGTTTACTGTAGGATTGTTCGCAAGTTGATTTTTTTTAGTTTGTGATGTTGATTTCTCCATTGTCTGTTGATTTTACTGTAGTGTTCAACTATATCAACACAAATCATTTTCAGGAATTGATTTGCTACACCAATATATTAAACTAATCCCGCAGTCTCCGATCTTACGGGTAGTTCACAGTCATATAGAACGGTAACAGGCCCTTTTGCCCAACCTGCCCATGCCAATCAACATGCCCCATCTGCAACCTGTCTGCATTTAGCCCATGTCCTCCTAAATTTATCCTATCCATGTACTTTTCCAAATGTCTTTTAAGTGTTGTGATAGTACCTGCCTCAACCAACTCTTCTGGCAGCTTGTTCCATATAACATCCATCCTTTGTGTAAAAAAAAAAAAAAAAGTTGCCCCTCGGGTTCCTATTAAATATCTGGTTCTTGATCCCCCTACTCTGGTTTAAAGACACTGTGCATTTACCCTATCCATTCCCCTCATGATCTCACATACCTCTATCAGGTCACCCCTTATCCTCCCGTGCTCCAAGGGATAAAGTCCTAGCCTGCTCAACCTCTCCCTACTGCTCAGGCCCTCCCGTGCTGGCAAAATCCTTAAATCTTTTGTGAACCCTTTCTAGCTTTAATGCATTTTATACCATGTTTGTCTGTTGGTTATAAAGAGGTGTGAGAAGTTCTCGGCATTAGATTTGTTGTAAACCAAAGCCTTTATCTTTTCGTCAGGTACTGCACAGATGATATATTGCTCTGTGAAATGATGTCCGATCCCTTGCTACGTCACTACGGAGTTATAATTATCGATGAAGCCCACGAGCGAACCGTCGCAACTGATGTGCTCCTTGGTTTATTGAAAGACTTGCCAAAGCAGAGGCCGGAGCTGAAGTTGGTCGTGATCACAGCACCGTACCTGGCGGACAGACTAGGGAGTTACTATCCTGACGTGCCTTTTGTGAAAGTGGAGGGTGCTGCTGAAAGTTCATTTCCCATGGAAGTCATATATCGAGATGGACAGTTTAAGGACTGTGTCTCAGCTGCTTCACAAACGGTACTGGATATCCACAGAAAGGGAGAAGAGGGCAACATTATAGTCTTCTTGGCCAGTGAAAAGGTGGGTATTCTTACTTATAAAGGCATTGATTTGGACATAGTTTAGTTTAGAGATGCAGCACGGAAACAAGCCCTCCAGCCCATCAAGTCCGCACCAACTAGTGATCCACATACACTTATACTGTCCTATACACACACTAAGGAACAATTTTCACTTTAACTGAAGCCAATTAACCTACAAACCTGTCAGTCTTCGGAGTGTGGGAGGAAACTGGATTCCCCGGAGAGAACCCACGCAGGTCACAGGGAGAATGTACAAATTTAATGCTAACAGGCGGAAGGTGACCCCTGCAAACACAGACACACTCAATGTCACCCACTGTAAACATTGGCACTCACTCTCTGTGACTTCCAGTAAATACTGCCCCACTCCATGTAATGCTCCTGAGAATATTGGCACGCTCTCGGTAACCCCCTGTAAATAAAACCGTGACCCTCTGTAAATAGTGACATCATCGTGAGCCCCTGTAAATTCTGTTACATTCAGGGTGAGCCCCTGTAAGTACTCACATTCAGGGTGAGCCACTGTAAATAATGCCACATTCAGGGTGAGCCCCTGTAAATACTGTTACATTCAGGGTGAGCCCCTGTAAATACTGTTACATTCAGGGTGAGCCCCTGTAAATACTGTTACATTCAGGGTGAGACCCTGTAAATACTGTTACATTCAGGGTGAGACCCTGTAAATTCTGTTACATTCAGGGTGAGCCCCTGTAAATACTGCCACATTCAGGGTGAGCCCCTGTAAATACTGTTACATTCAGGGTGAGCCCCTGTAAATACTGTTACATTCAGAGTGAGCCCCTGTAAATACTGTTACATTCAGGGTGAGACCCTGTAAATACTGTTACATTCAGGGTGAGACCCTGTAAATACTGTTACATTCAGGGTGAGACCCTGTAAATACTGTTACATTCAGGGTGAGCCCCTGTAAATACTGCCACATTCAGGGTGAGCCCCTGTAAATACTGTAACTAATCTCCATTAATAATGAATTACTGATTGACCGCTCTGTGGTGCTAAGTCAAACCTGGCAAATCTATTCCTGCTTGGCGTGTTTTCCAGAGGACTCTTTTCACACCTACACTATGCCGCCAATATTGCAAGATATTTGGGTGTTGTGCTGTCAAAATGAAAAGCCATTGGCGGGAATCATCATTTAATGCATTAGTTTATGGGAAGGCAATGAGAGTTTTCTAAATGTATAAAGGACACGGAGTGTGGAAACATAGAAGGTACACAAAAATGCTGGAGAAACTCAGCAGGTGCAGCAGCATTTATGGAGCGAAGGAAATAGGCAACGGTTCGGGCCATCTGAAACGTTGCCTATTTCCTTCGCTCCATAAATGCTGCTGCACCCGCTGAGTTTCTCCAGCATTTTTGTGTACCTTCGATTATCCAGCATCTGCAGTTCCTTCTTAAAAACATAGAAACATAGAAAATAGGTGCAGGAGGAGGCCATTCGAGCCAGCACCGCCATTCATTGTAATCATGGCTAATCATCCCCTATCAATAACCCGTGCCTGCCTTCTCCCCATATCCCTTGACTCCACTAGCCCCTAGAGCTCTATCTAACTCTCTCTTAAATCCATCCAGTGACTTGGCCTCCACTGCCCTCTGTGGCAGGGAATAGTAGAACAGTACAGCACTGCACCGGGCCCTGTAGCACACAATGTTTGTCGACAACGTGAGTTGTTTTGGACCTGTGTCCACTTTTGGGGAAATACTACATAGTATTTTAAGACTGCTCTTTGAACGAGCCTTATCAATGTTTGCACATGATATCAGTGTGTGGATTGCTACATTGAACCCAAGTGTATTATAGTAGTGTGGCATTAACCCGCTGAACCTTTGCTAATGTCATGTCAGCTTTGTACAGCGAACACCATAAAGAACAATCTTTACACCTAGCACTTTACTGACTTAACCCCTCAATTGTCTTGAAACTTGTCTCCAAAAAAAAATCTCAGTTTATTTTGGCTTTGAGATACAGCGCGGAAACAGGCCCTTCGGCCTACCGAGTCCGCACCGACCAGCGATCCCCGCACATTAATACTATCTTACACACACTAGAGACAGTTTATATTTATACCAAGCCGGATCCCAGCCCTCCAGGCCTTTTAACTGGGTTCTGCAGTCACAATGCACATCTGGAAAGTTCAGTTCAGTTTAGTTCATTGTCTCATGTACCGAGGTACCATGAAAAGCTTTTGTTGCATGCTAACCAGTCAACGGAAAGACAACACATGATTACAATCGACCCATTTACAATGCACAGATATATGATAAGGGAATAACCTTTAGTGCAAGTAAAGCTAGTAAAGTCTGATCATAGATAGCCCGAGGATCTCAAATGACATCGAAATTAGTTCAGGACTGCTCTCTGGTTGTGGTAGGATGATTCAGTTACCAGATAACAGCTGGGAAGAAACTGTCCCTGAATCTGGAGGTGTGCATTTTCACACTTCTGTGCCTTTTGCTCGATCGGAGAGGGGAGAATTGTAGGGGAGAAGAGGGAGTGGCGGGGGTTCGACTCGTCCTTTGTTATGTTGCTGGCCTTGCTGAGGCAGCGTGAGGTATAAATGGAGCCAATGGAAGGTTTGTTTGTGTGATTAATAATGAATTACTGATTGACCGCTCTGTGGTGCTAATTCAAACCTTGCAAATCTATTCCTGCTTGGCGTGTCTTCCTCCTTCCCCTCCCCTTCCCAGCCCACTGTCTCCGCCGCTTCCTTTCTTCTTGCACCCCCACATCAGTCTGAAATAGGGTCTCAACCCGAAACGTCACCTATTCCTTTGCTCCGTAGATGCTGCCTCACGCGCTGAGTTTCTCCAGCACTTTTGATTTTCCGGCATCTGCAGTTCCTTCTTAAACATGTAATGTTCAGTTAGCTCAGATAGGAACGGGATTGTGCAGGTTGGTTCAAGAACCTGATTATTGGAGGAAGGTATAGGAAGGAACTGGTTTAAACCAAAAATAGACTAAAAATGCTGAAGTTACTCAGCGGGACAGGCAGCATCTCCAGAGATGCTACCTGTCTGGTTGAGTAACTCCAGCAATTTATGCCCAGTTAGAGGAATGTAGTTGCTCCTGAATATGGTGACATAGGACTTTAGGCTCCTGGACCTTCTGCCCGATGGTGGCAGCATGAAGAGAGCATGGCCTCGATAGTGTACCTTACTGGTACACTATTAGGTGCCTTAACATCTACATCCTGAGAGAAGTCCCTGAGACCTTGTTGTTTGTTGATGGAATACAAAATTAGGGAATTCTTTCTATGGGTGTGGTGCTTTGCTGCCTACATACCTGGAGCAATTTCCACAGTTTTGGTTTCCCTATTTGGTTGTGTTGAGTACAGATAGCTTTTCTTCATTCCATTCATTGATGTTATCTGTTGTAAACACATTAGATTATTATTCTCTCACTTATGCACACTCACACACACACGTGCTCATGCACACTCGCACACACCAAACACACATGTACACACTCGCACACTCACATAATCGCACACATATACTCGTGCACTCACACGTGTATATATATATATACACACACACACGTGCCAGTGTATGTGTCATTACCGGTACCATGCAATGATGAATTCTCAGCCCTTCGATGATAGTTCCTATACATGACTGTACAGCCAAATTCTGTTCATATTCCGTTTGTCAGTTTGCATTTGACACCACTGTGGTGGGTCGGATCACGAGCAATGACGAGATGGAGTGGAGGAAGGAGATGTAGAGAGCTAGGTAACACCTCTTCCTCAATGCCAGCAAGATGAAGGAGCTAGTTATTGCCATCAGGAAGTGAGGTGGTGTATATGCCCTGGTCTGGTGCCAAAATGGAGATGGTTGATAACTTCAATTTCTTCGGCATAAATATCACACCAGTTTGTCTTGGACAAAACACGTCGAAGCTATGGCCAAGACCTAACACCTCTACTGTTACAGAAGACCAGACAGACTAAGGAGGTTTGGCATTCTCCAACCACTCTGACCAACCTCTGCAGATGGACCACAGAAAGCATCCTATCAGAATACACCTCAACATTGTTTGGCAACAGCTCTGCCCAAGATGATAAGAAATTGCAGAAAGTTCTGGATGTATTCAGTATTCAGTATTTATTTAATATCACTTTAACTGAGTACTTGCATACACTGATGAAACGAAAAAAACGTTTCTCGATCAGTTTCCATTCAGTGTAGTTAATAAAAACAGGATAAATACATAGAGCTTTAAAAAATTTAAATGACCATATCTAAAAACAAAAGGTAGGCCTAAAAATTACAATAAAATAAAAACAAACATTCCGACCGACAGTGGCTTTGCTTTGACAGGTGCCTAGCTGTCAAAGTATAGGCGAGGTTAGATGTGTTGGTGTATGATATATGGGGAGGGGACACATTCCGTTAACCAGTCTTATTGCCTGTGGGAAGAAGCTGTGTAGCATCCTGCTGGTTCTGCAGCTGATGCTCCTGTACCTCTTCCCAGATGGCAGAATGGAGAAGATGTGGTGTGATGGATGATAGGGGTCCTTGATAATGGAGATGGCTCTGCTGATGCTCCACTTCTGATAGATCTCCAACAGGAAAGGGAGTGGGGCACCAATGATCCTGCTGGCTGTCTTCACTATCCTGTTGAGTTGATTTTGCTCATAAGCCTTGCAGCTCCCAAACCAGGAAGTGATGCTGTAGGTCAATATACTCTCGATGGTGCCCCTGTAGAAGGTCCTTAGATGGACAGTAGGGAGACCTGCTTTCCTTAGTCTCTGGAGAGGGTGGAGCCGCTGCTGAGCTCTTTTGATCACTGCTGTGGTGTTGGTCGTAGAGGTCAGGTCATCCGCCAGGTGGAGTCCCAAGAACTTCACACTGGTGACCCTCTCCACAGCAGCTCCATCAATATGCAGCGGAGTGTGATGGTGTTTTCCAGCCCTCCTGAAATCGATCACCATTTCCTTTGTCTTTTCCACGTTGAGGGTGAGATTGTGAGATCTGCACCACTCCGTAAGCAGCTCCACCTCCATCCTGTACGCCGACTCATTGTTGTCGCTGATGAGACCCACCACTGTTGTGTCATCAGCGAACTTGTTGATATAATTATTGCTGAGTCTGGCAGTACAGTCATGAGTAAGCAGACTAAACAGCAGGGGGCTTAGGACACAGCCTTGGGGTGAGCCAGTGCTCACAGCGATGGTTCTTGATATCCGACTGCCCACCCTGACTGTCTGCTGCCGTTGTGTCAAAAAGTTAAGGACCCAGTTGCAAGTGCCAGTATCCACCTTTAACAGCTTCAGCTTCTCCATCAGCTGCTGTGGGATGATTGTGTTAAAAGCGGAGCTGAAGTCTATAAAGAGGATCCTGGCATAGGTATTCTTCCGGTCGAGATGTGATAGTGCGAGGTTGAGTGTTGTAGAGACTGCGTCCTCTGTGGTTCAGACTCCCCAAGCAGAATATGAGGTGATGTTCCTCCAATTTCCAGTGTTGCTCGCTCTGGCCATGGAGGAGACCCAGGACAGAGAGGTCGGATGGGGAATGGGAGGGGGAGTTGCAGTGCTGAGCCACCGGGAGGTCAGGTTGGTTATTGTGGACCGAGCGGAGGTGTTCGGCGAAATGATCGCCCAGCCTCCGCTTGGTCTCACCGATGTAGATCAGCTGACATCTAGAGCAGCGGATGCAATAGATGAGGCTGGGGTAGATGCAGGTGAACCTCTGTCGCACCTGAAACGACTGCTTGGGTCCTTGAATGGAGTCGAGGGGGGAGGTAAAGGAACAAGTGTTGCATCTCTTGCGGTTGCAAGGGAAAGTGCCCGGGGAGGGGGTGGTACGGGAGGGAAGGGAAGAATTGACAAGGACCGCGTGATGGACTGGACAGCTCACTGGGACGGAACCCTTCTTCAGACAGGTTTCAGCACCAGGCCATTATCTCCCAGCAATCTGTAGAAGGGTTCCAACCCGAAATGTCACCCATCCTTTTTCTCCAGATATGCTGCCTGACCTGCTGAGTTACTCCAGCATTTTGTGTCTTGGTTTCTTGGTACTCCAAAATATTCCAAATGGAATTTAAACTGGAGGTCTATCTTTGGTATAAACCAGCATCTGCAGTTCCTTCCTACACTGAAAGAAATTAATGCGTTTGTGGATCGGAACGGTATGTGAAAGGCCAAGCTCGATCTGTCATAACTTGAAACCTCCCTCATCACACAGTAGGAATAAGGGTCTCAACTTAAAACGCCATTGCTCCACTGGTGCTGCCTTAGTCGCTGAGTTCCTCCACTGCTTTTTTTTTGCTCAAGATTCCAGCATCTGCAGGCTGCAGAACTCCAGGGGCCAGAAGCGTAAACAGGCTCTGCAGTGCTTTAAATTCATTGGGTTTTCCAAAGTATTTCAGTTTAGTTTAACGAAACAGGCTCTTCGGCCCTCCGAGTCCATACTGACCAGCGATCCCCGCACATGTGGGGGGGGGGGGGGGCTGCAAGCCAGCGCCCTGCCAGCAGCGTGTTAGTTTTTTCAACTTTTTTTTGTTGTTGAATGTTTTAAAGTATGTTTTTAATGTTTCTTTTATTGTCTTGTGTGGGGGGTGGTGTGGGGGGGTAAGGGGGAAACCGTTTTGGTCGCCTCCTCAATGGAGAGGCGACTTTTTCCAGGTCCCCTCCCCCGTGGCCTAACAGCAAGGATCCGGCTGCCTTTCCCGGAGTCGCGCCCGGGGCTTCAGCGGCGGGCGCAGCGTGGACTCTCGGCGTGGAGCGGGCGAGCCCTCGCTGGAGGGGAGTGCTCCGTTTCGCTGGCCCGCAGCAGCCTGAAGCCGCGGTCTGCAGAGCTCCAGCTGGCGCGGCGTCCACAGCCCGGGATCCCTCGTGGGGGACCCGGGAGAGGAAGAAGTCACCACTGCTGGCCCGCGGCCAACTTCTACTGCGGACCCGGCGTGGACTTACCATCACCCCTGGAGGGGAGCTTCAACTGCCGGCCCTGCGGTCTGCGGTGCTTCTGGCTGCGGCGCGGCGGGGACTTTAAATTTTCGACCGCCGTTCTGCAGCCTACACCATCTTGAAGCCGCGGTCTCCGGTGGGGAGGCACCGATTCAGGACTTACCTGGACTTTTACCTTGTCTGAATATCAGGACGCCCGCAGCGGTGGCTGCGGAGGGTTGAGGTCCCGACCACGGGGGGAAATGGAGGAGGACTGGCCAAATGTTGTGCCTTCCACCACAGTGATGAATGCTATGGTGGATGTTTGTGTGAAATTTTTATCGTGTATTGTGTGTTCTTTATCATTGTACCGCTGCTGACAATTTCATTTCAGTTGCACTTTATGTGCAATGTGACGAATAAAACCGTATTGTATTGTACATTAACACTATCCTACACACGCTAGGACAATTTACATTTATACCAAGCTAATTAACCTACAAACCTGCGCGTCTTTGGAGTGTGGGAGGAAACCGAAGATCTCAGAGAAAACCCACGTGATCACGGGGGAGAAAGTGTAAACTCTGTACAGACAACGCCCCTAGTGGGAATCAGACCCGGGTCTATAGCGCTGTAAAGCAGCAACTCTACCACTACGCCACCGTGCTGCCCTTAAATGTTACTACATGACTGTACTACATGTTTTTTTTTAAAGAAAGTGACATAAAACTGCATCATAGAGTCTCACAACGTGGAAACGGGCCCTTCGGCCCAAATGCCCACATCTGCCCACGTGGCCCATCTACACTAATCCTACCTGCCTGTGTTTGGCGCATATCCCTCCAAACCTGTCCCATGTACCTGTCTAAATGTTTCTTAAACTTTGAGATAGTACCTGCTTCAACTACCTCCTCCGGCAGCTCGTTTCATCCACCCATGCATACCTCCATGTTTGGATATTAATAGGTTAGATTCATACCGTCATACAGGCATATGATTTCTCCACGGATTTCCACGGATTTTGAAATTCAGTTAAAAAGAAAGAAAATATGTCTAAATCTCTGCTGAAGCTCGTAATGGCCACTTCGCCAGCAGTCTGTCTTGTCCCTTCTCTGTTTTTATTATTTTAAGTATGTCTTAAATGATTGTTTTAATGTCTCTTGGTACATTTTATGTGGGGGGGTGGGAGGGGGGGATCGGGGGAAACTTTTTCCATTCACTTACCACAACGAAGATGCGATTTTTGTCCGTGTCGCATCTCCGCCCCCCCACCCCTTGTGGCCTACAATGTGGAGTGGTGTGGTCTTTCCTGGAGACCGGCCTTTTGAGGAAGAGGAAGACCGCGATGGTAAGTGTGGCGCGGAGCCTGAGATCTTTTGCCGAGGATCGCCAGTGTTGGAGCTTCGACCGCGGGGCCTGTGGACTTTAACGCTGTGAAGCAGCGGTCTCCGGTGAGAAGCGGCCGATTTGGGAGCTCCATGCTGCGGTGTTCCGATCCGTCCCGACGCCGGAGTCTCGATCATCCCGACGAGAGGGCTTGAACAGTGGACCGTCGACAATGGCCCCGGTCAAAGGCCCTGACCACGGGTGAACAAAGGAGGAAGATGACTGAACTTTATTGCCTTCCATCACAGTGAGGAATGTTGATTCCACTGGTGGATGTTTATGTGAAACCTTATTTGATATGCTGTGTGTATTTTTGCTGTTTACTTAGTATGGCTGTATGGGAACTCAAATCTCACTGTACCTGAATTGGTGCATGTGACAATTAAATTGAATCTTCAAATTTCCCACGAGACAGTGAGCCGCTGCGCTGATGATTGAATGCGTGGAAATCCGCGGAGTCGATTTTAATGGAAAGCGTGTACGCGGGTGTGGGCCGACCGTCTTTGCATGCGCATCTCTACGTCTAGCGCTCAGCTCCCCACATGTCGAGTATCGGTTTCCTTCTGTCCCCTTGGCCTACCGTACCGGGCTTGGGGCGGGGAGCACAGAGTTACGTACACAACGCTCACACTGCATTCAAGAGTCTATGTCATACACTACAGTGTTCAATCAGGTAAAATGTGTTATTGTAAGGTGTAATTTAAAAATATTACAGTATAAATTAGGAAGGAAATTATGTAATTTCAAGGTATAATTATCAAAGAATTATCAAAAATTTCCTGTGTGAAGGATACCTCTCTAATTAGCCACAGGTGCCACATATAACTCCCTCTTAAATATAGCCAATGAACTGGCCTCAACTACCTTCTGTGGCAGAGAATTCCACAGATTCACCACTCTTTGTGTGGAAATTTTTTTTCTCACCTCAGTCCTAAAAGATTTCCCCCTTATCCTTAAACTGTGACCCCTTGTTCTGGGCTTCCCCAACATCGGGAACAATCTTCCTGCATCTAGCCTGTCCAACCCCTCAAGAACGTTGTGAGTTTCTATCAGATCTCCCCTCAATCTTCTAAATTCTAGCGAGTACAAGCCGAGTCTATCCAGTCTTTCTTCATATGAAAGTCGTGCCATCCCAGGAATCAGTCTGGTGAACCTTCTCTACTCCCTCTATGGCAACAATGTCTTTCCTCAGATTAGGAGACCAAATTAGGAGATAGATGAAGCAAGTAAAATGTGTTATTTTAAGGTATAATTTTTTTTTAAATCGCAGTATCAATTAAGGGTAAACATCAAGGTACAATTATCAAAAACATGCTGCATCCCTCTACCAGGGTGCAATACCTCCTGGACCCCCATCTCTCTTTCTCTTTTTTTCACTATTTTTCTTGCCTGGTCATACGTCATGCAATGGACCCTTCGGCCCAACTCGTCCATGCCGACTAAGATGCCCCAACTGAGCTAGTTCCATTTTACTTCACCTCTGAACCTTTCTGACCTGTGTACCTGTGCAAAGCCTTGAAAATCTGGTGTTCTGGCACCACTGCAGTTGGAGTTTTGTGCTACTTTGCTCAGTACCTATGAAGCGAGTTAGACCATTAGACCCCGGAGCAAATTAGGCCATTCAGCCCATTGAGACTGCCATCCAATCATGGTTAATCTATTCTCCTGCCTTCTCCCCATATCCTTTGACGCCCTTCCTAGTCAAGACCCTATGAATCTCCACATAAAAATAGCCAGTCTTGGTCTCCACAGCAACCAGGCAATGAATTCCACAGTTTCAGCACCCGCTAGCTAAAGAAATTCCTCCTCTCCATTTGATATTAAAGTTGACATTCGAGTTGATATTAAATGCTTTCTGAAAATTATTTATTTTATGCCACAATTACTCCATTAGAAATAGAAATAGAAAATAGGTGCAGGAGGAGGACATTCGGTCCTTCGAGCCAGCACCGCCATTCGTTGTGATCATAGTTGATCGTCCCCAATCAATAACCCGTGCCTGCCTTCTCCCCATATCCCTTGATTGCACTAGCCCCTAGAGCTCTATCTAACTCTCTTAAATCCATCTAGTGATTTGGCCTCCACTGCCCTCTGTGGCAGGGAATTCCACAAATTCACAACTCTCTGAGTGAAAAAGTTTTTCTCACCTCAGTCCTAAATGACCTCCCCTTTATTCTAAGACTGGCCCCTGGTTCTGGACTCGCCCAACATTGGGAACATTTTTCCTGCATCTAGTCTGTCCAGTCCTTTTATAATTTTATATGTTTCTATAAGATCGCCCCTATTGTTTCATAATAGTTAAGAACAAGCACCCATGTGATCTCCCGGTAGCCAACCATTTTAATTCCTGTTCCCATTCCCACACTGACCTTTCTGTCCTGAGCCACCTCCATTGCCAGAGTGAGGCCACACACAAATTGGAGGAACAGCACCTCATAGTTTGCCTGTTTGAACCCCAGCAGTATGAATGTTGAATTCTCTAATTTTAAGTTACTTCTACCTATACTTCCCTTTCTTCTCTCCTTGCCCCCTTCCTCCACCCTAGTAGTTTTACCAGTTCCACAGTTCACCACATTCTGTGCCTCTTGAGATCACACCTTTCCTAGCCAACAGTGAGCCCACCATGGCTCCACCCTGCCTGATTCTTTGTCACAGAAGGCTGTGGAGGCGGTTAATGGATATTTTTAAGGCAGAGATAGATTCTTGATTAAAACAAAATTAAAACAACAAAATCCTGGAGTAACTCAGTGAGACAGACAGCATCTCTGGAGAGAAGGAATGGGTGACATTTTGGGTTGAAATCTCGACCCATCACGTTTCGGGAAACGTCACCCATTCCTTCTCTCTAGAGATGCTGCCTGTCCCACTGACTTACTCCAGCATTTTGTTGTCGACCTTCGATTTAAACCAGCATCTGCAGTTCTTTCCTCCAGATTCTTGATTAGTACGGGTGTCGAGGGTTATGGGGAGAAGGCAGGAGAATGAGGTTAGGTGGGAGAGTGAATGATTGAATGGCGTAGTAGACTTGATGGGCCAAATGACCTAATTCTGCTCCTATCACATAACAATTGAGGCATTGGAGTATTGGCAGATGCTGCCTGACCTTCTGAGTTACTCTAGCATTTTGTGTCTATCTGGTGCAAACCGGCATCTGCATTTTATTGTTGCTTACATTTGTATTTTTTGTAAATGTTGCTGCCTCTTGTCTTGCAGGAGGTAACCGATTGCTGTAGAAGCATACGGACAGAAGGGGGAGCTATTGGGTCTCAGTTGGGAGAGCTGATCCCGATTCCATTGCATTCGGGCACCGGATGTAACTTTCAGAAGATTTATGAAAATTGCAACCAGAAGTTTAAAGATCATCGTAGGAAAATTATCATTGCAGACTCCTTAGCTGATTCTTCATTTTCTATTGACGTTTCTTATGTGATAGACTCTGGAATGGAACAAAAAACTGTAAGTGTACTCTTGTATTCTTCCATTTAGTTTAGTTTAGAGATGCAGCGTGGACACAGATCCTTCGGCCCACCGAGTCCGCACCGACCAGCAATCCCCGCACATTAACGCTATCCTAATCACACACTAGTGACAATTTACATTTATACCAAGCCAATCAACCTACAAACCAGTACGTCTTTGGAGTGTGGGAGGAAATCGAAGATCTTGGAGAAAACCCACGCAGGTCACCGGGATAACGTACAAACTCCGTACAAACAGCGCCCGTAGTCAGGATCTAACCCGCGTCTATGAGGCAGCAACTTTACCTCTGCACCACTGTGCCGACCATACTCTTCCATATTTTCCTTTAAATTAAGAAAAAAAACAGTCTCTTGCTGTTGTAAGTAGTTCTGCTTTCTGTGTGTCTTGGGTTTTGTAAAATCATTTTTACCATGCATGCGGAGCCGAATGACCTAGAACATGAATTTATCAGAGGGTGGTTAATCTGTGAATTTTTTTGCCACAGATGGCTGTGGAGGTCAAGTCAATTTTAAGGCAGAGATTGACAGATTCTTGATTAGTAAGGGTATCGGGTCAGGTCGGGGAGAGTTCCCCCCGCCACGGGTACCATGTAATCCCGTGCTACCCGCTCCATGGTCGGATAGTCAGCGACTAAACCGTCTCCCCCACCTGGTTTGCCAGGTGAATAAGGGGGCTGTGGACCCCCAGCAGGACCAAAAACAGGGCTCCTAGGGAGCCAGCGCCCACCCACACTTCAGACGTGCATTTCATTGTAAGGCACCCGTGGCCGTTGACATTTTCAATGATGATGATGATCAGGGGTTATGGGGAGAAGGCAGGAGAATGGGGTAGAGAGGGACAGATTGATCAGTCTTGATTGAATGGTGGAGCAGACTTGGTGGGCGGAATGGCCTAATTCTGCTCCTATTACTTAGAAACTTATGAACCAATGACTGACGTATTTAAATTTGCTGCTCAGTTTACACACTGTCCAACATTAGTTTTTCCACTTCTACCGTATTTCCTCCAAGTGTGTCAAGTAAAATTAATCCTTGTCTATCAGAATCCAATATGTCAGGTTAGACGCAAGTTAGTGCCCAATTGTATGTCACTGCACAATGCAATAGGTGCCAGTCCTAATCCCAATTCCTTGCATTATTAGCCTGAACCGTCTTCTCAATGATTCGATGGTTTCTTTATTATCACGTGTACAGTGAAATACTTTTTTTTGCACACAAATCAGCAAGACTATCACCATAATATTTAAACACAATCCTCCGGTCAGTACAGCATGTACACTGAGTCCATATGCAAGATGCACCATTTTAACGCCATTTTACAGTCCCATCTATAGCTGGCCACAGAGGCCCATTGAAACCATCGCCTCAATTCCCGTTGTCCCGCAAACTTTCTCTTCACGCCCGGCCCTCATTCCCGGGGGACGCCTCCCGCATCTGACCTCGCGGGCGCGGAAGGTAAGACCTTCCTGTAGTCCAGCGACCGCCACCATCTCCCTCCATCCTCCTGTCCGCGGCTTCCCTCTCCGGGCGGGATCTGCGGTGAGCCAGGCCTGCCGTTGGAATGCGGCCACGGCTCGCCGGGAGTGCGGTATCCTGCACAAGCCATCATGAGAGATTGGCAGCTGAATGATTCCACTAACTCAAATCTGGCATTGGGAGCATAAGAACAACAACAAATCTTGGAAGAACTCAACCAATTGAGCAGCATCTGCAATAGCGGTGGAAGGAATGTGTCAATGTTATCGGTCAAAACCCTGCCTCAGGACTAATCCAGTATCTGCGGTGTAGTCTCTTCAACAAAAGTCTTCCTTGAGCCTGTCTGATAACTCATTGAGATTGTGATTATTCTGTGACTTGATTCCTTATATCTGTTTTTAATGTAATAAAACTAAGACTGAAAAAATCAAGCAGTAATGTTTAAAATCAACAATGAACAATGAACTTTGAGCTATTTGAAAAAGAGAGTTCAAATCTTCTGCCACTCTTCAGGTGTAGAAGTCTTGTCTGAAGATTCACCACCTTCTGCCATTGTTAGACCATAGCTCCAACCCTTCTCTTCCAATCTAGTGAACATTACATATGTCCATCTACCCTCCTAAAGAATCTTATTCCAACTTCACTCATGGTTGCAACCCTACTTACTGGGCTGGAAGCTGAGAGGAGGTATTGAGCTTACATATCAAGGAAAGTAAATTGTTCATGACCAATTAAAGCATGATTAAAGTTAGAATTGTAAAAGCACAAACGAGGCCAGTCTGCCCAAGTGGCATTTTTTAATTAATTAATGTTCTCTTTTCAAGCCTCCTGAATTCTTCTTTCCATAGCCAAGACTGTACCTAATATCACTGTACCTTATTTGGTGCATGTGACAATAAATGTGCACTTGAACTTGAAGACTTCATCAAATGACATTGTGGAAGAGGATCTTACTTGAACATAGAAACATAGAAATTAGGTGCAGGAGTAGGCCATTCGGCCCTTCGAGCCTGCACCGCCATTCAATATGATCATGGCTGATCATCCAACTCAGTATCCCGTACCTGCCTTCTCTCCATACCCTCTGATCCCCTTAGCCACAAGGGCCACATCTAACTCCCTCTTAACCAGCGCTCTCTTACGCTATACCAAATATGCTCCTCAGGCACGATGTCATCTGTGCTCAAATCATTAACTTTGAGTCATGGTGGAGTTTCCACTGGTGGCAGAGTCTAGGACCAGAGGCCATAGCCTCAGAATAAAAGGACGTATCTTTGGAAAGATGAGGAGGAATTTCTTCAGTTAGAGGGTGGTGAATCTGTGGGATTTATTGCCACAGATCGCTGTGGAGGCCGTCAATGGATATTTTTAAGGCAGAGATTGACAGATTCTTGATTAGTACGGGTGTCGGGGATTATCATCATCATCCTTTTATTGTCATCATGCAAAGCAACAATTGTACAGTGCAAAATGAGAAGACGTTTCCCAGGGAATACCGGAGCATCGCACATAAAAACTTAAACATTTCACGCATAAATAAAAAACAATCCAGTTCCTGATAAAAACAGTAGGAATAGTTTTTAAAAAGTGCAGGTAAAAAAAGCAACATTAAAATACAAGTAAAAAAAAAAAAACAGTCATAAAATGTCCAGGGCAGCTGATTTAAGTGGCCTGAGCCTTATGGGGAGAAGGGAGGAGATTGCATTGATAGGGAAAGATAGATCGTCCATGATTGAATTACGTAGTAGACGATGGGCCGCATGGCCTAATTCTCTTAGAACTTAAGAGCATGCATTTTCAGGATGTTCACCCTCCTTTGCAAGTTACTCTCTGACCTATGGACATTCTTCGGGAACTGTTCACCAGAGCTACGCCCTTTGCAGTTTTCTTGCACCCGATTTGGTGACAAAGGTTTCAGCTATTTCTCCTTTTCCATCTCTTGACCAAAGTGTCCTTGCAGTCCTTCTCTTGAACTAGGCAGGTAAATTAGTGCCACGAGAAAAAAGGCACAAAGCGCTAGAATAACTCTGTGGGCCAGGCAACATCTCTGGAGAATATGGATAGGTGGTGTTTTAGCTTGGTACCCTTCTTCAGACTGATTAGGTTGGTGGGGAGGAGGTGTAGAAAGCTGGAAGACAGGAGAGTCAGGACAAAGCCTGGCGAGTGATACGTAGAGGGGGGTCTCTTGGATAGGCAGATGGTTAGACATAGGCCAGAGATAAAAAGATAAAAGATGTAAGGTAATGCAGTATCATCTATGCATGCGTCAAAAAGTACAAATGGAAAACAAAATAATTATTATTTATTTACTCATCCCAGATGAATTCTGTAAGAGCAAATTTTATTCTGCATCTGAAACAGCAGCACGGTGACACAGGGGTAGAGTTGCTGCCTTACAATGCCAGAGACCCTGGTTCGATTCTGACTACGGCTGCTGTCTACAAAGTTTGTACGTTCTAATTTGATGAAGGACATTCTTGCTATTGAGGGAGTGCAGCGTAGGTTCACAAGGTTAATTCTCGGGATGGCGGGACTGTCATGTGATGAAAGAATTGGGCGGCTAGGCTTGTATTAATTGGAATCTAGGATGAGAGGGTATTATAGAAACATATAAAATGATTAAGGGTTTGGACACGCTAGAGGCAGGAAACATGTTCCCGATGTTGGGGGAGGCCAGAACCAGGGGCCACAGTTTTAGAATAAGGCGTAGGCCATTTATAACAGTCACAGAGGCTGATGTCACAGAGGCTGACGTCAGGAAATCCTTCAGAGGGGTGAACCCCCGAAAAGCACCTGGACCTGATGGTATACCCGGCCGTGTTCTAAAAACCTGTGCGGACCAACTGGCGGGAGTTTTTACGGACATTTTCAACCTCTCACTTCTGAGGTCTGAGGTCCCCACCTGCTTTAAAAGGGCATCAATTATACCAGTGCCCAAGAAGAGCAAGGTGACGTGCCTCAATGACTATCGACCAGTGGCACTAACGCCAGTGGTGATGAAGTGCTTTGAAAGGTTGATCATTGAGCAAATCAACTCCTATCTCGACAAAAACCTGGACCCACTGCAGTTCGCTTACCGCCACAACAGATCAACGGTGGATGCGATCTCGCTGGCCCTCCACTCCGTTCTGGACAACTTGGACAACAAAACTCATATGTCAGGCTGTTATTCATCGATTACAGCTCAGCATTTAACATAATCATCCCCTCCAAGCTGGTTACCAAACTCGCACAACTGGGTCTCTGCGCATCCCTCTGCAATTGGATCCTCGACTTCCTCATTCACAGACCACAGTCTGTTCGTATTGGTGGAAATGTGTCGGCCTCGATAACAGTCAGCACGGGAGCACCTCAAGGCTGCGTGCTCAGCCCCCTGCTGTACTCACTCTATTCTCATGACTGCGTAGCCAGTCAGAGTGCGAACTCCATCATCAAGTTCGCTGACGACACCACTGTTGTAGGACGTATCACTGATGGGGATGAGTCAGAGTATAGAAGAGAGATCGAGCAACTGTCCATATGCTGCCAGCGCAATAACCTGGCCCTCAACACCAGCAAAACCAAGGAACTGATTGTGGACTTTGGAAGGAGTAGGAGGGGGACCCACAGCCCCATTTATATCAACGGGTCGATGGTTGAAAGGGTCAAGAGCTTCAAATTCCTGGGCGTGCACATCTCTGAAGATCTTTCCTGGTCCGAGAACACTAATGCAATTATCAAGAAAGCTCATCAGCGCCTCTACTTCCTGAGAAGATTACGGAGAGTCGGTTTGTCAAGGAAGACTCTCTCTAACTTCTACAGGTGCACAGTAGAGAGCATGCTGACCGGTTGCGTCAGAATCAGAATGAATCAGAATCAGAATCAGAATGCTTTATTGTCATTGCATGTGTCACATACAACGAGATTACTGTGTCTCTCCATTTAAAAGAACTTCAAACATTCACATACTCATACTTTTTACACTCCCTCCCTCCCCAAACCCACCCATGGATTCACATTTACATAAATTAACACTGTCTCCCACCCCCCTCCTTCCCCATAACCCGCTCCCGAGACAGAGTTCAGTTCCAAGATTGCTGATGGGTAAAAGCTGTTCTTGAGTCTGGCAGCACATGACTTTAGCGACCTGTACCTTTTTCCTGAGGGCAGCATTGTGAAAAGGTGGTGACAAGGATGTGTAATGTCTTTCTCGATATTACAGGTCCTGCTGCGGCATCTGGAGTGGTAAATGTCCTCCAGAGGGGGCAGAGGGAGTCCAATGATACCCTGGGCAGTTTTTATCACCCTCTGGAGAGCTGCTCTGTCAGCTGCTGAACAGTTCCCAAACCAGGCAGTTATGCAGTAAGTCAGTATGCTTTCTACTGAACAGCGGCAGAAAGACTCCAGCAGTTTAGCAGACAGATGGGCCTTCCTCAGTGTTCTGAGGAAGTAAAGTCTCTGTTGCGCCTTTTTTACAACTACAGCAGAGTTCACAGACCATTTAAGATCCTCACTGATGTTGATCTCCAGAAATTTAAAACTAGGCACCCTCTCCACCTCCTCGCCCCCTATCTCCAGTGGCCTGAGCTCCGCTCTATGTCGCCTGAAATCAGTGATGATCTCCTTTGTCTTTTTAGTGTTCAGAGAGAGATTGTTGTGAGCACACCACTCAGAAAGTCTGTGCACCTCCTCTCTATAGGCGACCTCGTTCCCATTTGAGATGAGCCCCACCACGGTTGTATCGTCCGCAAATTTTATGATCCTATTTGCGGGGTGATGGGGCAAGCAGTCATGTGTGTATAGGGCGTAGAGGAGCGGACTGAGCACACAGCCCTGCGGTGCTCCTGTGCTGAGGGTCAGGGATGTCGAGGTGTAGGGTCCAAGTCTCACCGTCTGTGGGCGTTCACTGAGAAAGTCCAATATCCACTGACACAGTTGACTGCTGAGGCCAAAGTCTAGCATTTTTGTGATCAGCTTGCTGGGTATGATTGTATTAAAAGCTGAGCTGTAATCAACAAAAAGCATCCTGACATATGACCCCTTCTCTAGGTGTTGTAGTGCAGCATGGAGGACAGTGTTTATGGCATCCTCTGTAGATCTATTAGCCCTATATGCATACTGGTGTGGGTCGAGTGAGGGGGGGGAGATAATTTAAGGTGACCTAGGACCAGCCTTTCAAAGCACTTGGAGACTACAGATGTAAGAGCAACGGGCCTGTAGTCATTGAGGGAGTTGATGTTTTTCTGCTTGGGCACCGGGATGATAGTGGTGGTTTTCAGGCACGCTGGCACGGAGGAGTGTGCTAGGGAAAGGTTAAAAATGTCTGAATACCCCAGCGAGCTGGTGAGCACAGTCCCGGAGTACCCTGCCTGGGATCTCATCCGGGCCAGCAGCCTTACTAGCATTAACAGTTCTCAGGGCCCGCTTTACCTCCTCTAACTGGAGGGTAAGTGGCTGGTCAGCAGGGTCCAGTTGGAGAGAGGTTCTTTCATTCGGACCTCTCTCGAAACGGGCAAAAAAGTGGTTGAGCTCCTCTGCCAGCGATGTATTTGCAGCTGTCGGTGGGTCCCTGCTGCCCCTGAGGTTTGTTAGGTGATGTATTCCCTGCCACATGCGTGCTGTATCCCTGGAGGTGAAATGGTCCTCGATCTTCTCCTTGTAGGACATTTTAGCTGATTTAATGCCCCGCTTAAGGTTATGTCTGGCAGCGCTGTACAGTTCTTTGTTGCCAGATTTGTGGGCCAAGTCCCGCTCCTTCAGAAGACACTGGACCTCCGTAGTCATCCATGGTTTCCTGTTCGGAAAGACACGGATGCACTTGTTGATGGAGACACATTCCACACAACATCTGATGTAGAAGAGTACTGCTGCAGCGTACTTTTCTAGGTCCTGGTTATAAAATAGACTCCAGTCTGTGCTCTGAAAGCAGTCCTGCAGTTGTAAGGTTGCATCCTCTGGCCAAGTTTTAATGATCCTGGTAGTGGGTTTCTGCTTTCGTGGCTTGGTTCGGCAATTTGAGCGCCCTGGAGAGGAAAAGACTACAAAAAGTAGTAAACACCGCCCAGTCCATCATCGGCTCTGACCTTCCTTCCATCGAGGGGATTTATCGCAGTCGCTGCCTCAAAAAGGCTGGCAGTATCATCAAAGACCCACACCATCCTGGCCACACACTCATCTCCCTGCTACCTTCAGGTAGAAGGTACAGGAGCCTGAAGACTGCAACAACCAGGTTCAGGAATAGCTACTTCCCCACAGCCATCAGGCTTTTAAACCTGGCTCGGACAAAACTCTGATTATTAATAACCCATTTCTGTTATTTGCACTTTATCAGTTTATTTATTCATGTGTGTATATATTTATATTATGGTATATGGACACACTGATCTGTTTTGTAGTCAATGCCTACTATGTTCTGTGTGCTGAAGCAAAGCAAGAATTTCATTGTCCTATACAAGGACACATGACAATAAACTCACTTGAACTTGAACTTGAACTGAGATGAAAAACTTTCACACAGAGAGTTGTGAACTTGTGGAATTCTCTGCCTCAGATGGCAATGGAGGCCGATTCACTGGATGAATTTAAAAGAGAGTTAGATAGAGCTTGCGGAATCAAGGGATATGGGGAGAAGGCAGGAACGGGGTACTGATTGTGGATGATCTGCCGTGATCATATTGAATAGTGGTGCTGGCTCGAAGGGCCGAATGGCCTACTCCTGCACCTATTGTCTATGTATCAATGTTGTCTCCGCAACATGCGTGGGTTTTCTGCAGGGTCCCTAGTTCCTACACTTCCCCTAGTGTGTGTCGGATAGTATTAATGGTGGGGATCGCGAGTAGGCCTGGATTCAATGGCCAAAGGGTCTGTTTCCACACTGCATTTGTAAAAAAGAATCACACATTTTTCGGCAGTGATTTGTGAATCCTGTAAGAGCAGAAGAATCCATCACCAGAAGAATTGTGATATGGGAGTCGCCAATGTGTAATGTGTTGGAAAGCTGGGGCTGCCTGTTTTCATGACTTTCATCGAAAATTGTCTAAATGAGGTTTTGAGGCTAACATCTCGTGTATTGTCTTATTCCTCATATTTTTTATTTCCTCTCAGGTATATAATCCTCGCATTCGGGCTGATTCTCAGGTAATTCAACCCATTAGCAAGAGCCAGGCTGAGCTGAGGTGCCAGAGACTAGGTCACACCTGCCCAGGTAAGATGGCACACACCAGTTAAATGCTCATCAGGCCAGTTAATAATGTGTGAGCTGTTTGTATTGTCTGTACAAATGCATCAACTGTCGGAAATGTTTGGAAATAGTCAGAATTCTTCAGTTTAGTTTATTGTCACGTGTATGGAGGTACAGTGAAAAGCTTTTGTTGTGTGCCAACCAGTTAGTGAAAAGACAATACATGATTATAATTAAGCCAATTACAGTGTACAGATGCATGATAAGGGATAGACGCAAAAAGCTGGAGTAACTCAGCGGGACAGGCAGCATCTCTGGAGAAAAGGAATGGGTGACGTTTTGGGTAGAGACCCTTCTTCAGACTGGTTAGGGATAAGGAGATACGGTGGCACAGTGGTGCAACATTAGAGTTGCTGCCTTACACTGCCAGACCCGGGTTCGATCCTGACCACGGGCGCTGTCTGTACGGAGTTTGTACGTACTCCCCAGGACCTGCGTGGGTTTTCCCCGGGTGCTCTGGTTTCCTCCCACACTCCAAAGACGCACAGGTTTGTAGGTTATTTTGGCTTCGGTAAAAAAAAGTTGTAAATTGTCCCTAGTGTGTATAGGATAGTGCATGGGGATCGCTGGTCGGCGTGGACTCAGTAGGCTGAGAGGCCTGTTTCCGCGCTGTATCTCTAAACAAATAGATGATGATGTGGAGAGATAAAGAACAATGAATGAAATATGCAAAAAAGTAATGATGATAAAGGAAACGGGCCATTGTTAGCTGTTTGTAGGATAAAAATAAGAAGCTAGTGCGAGTTGGGTGGGGGAGAGAGAGGGAATGCCGGGGCTACCTGAAGTGAGTGAAATCAATATTCATACCACTGGGCTGTAAGCTGCCCAAGCGAAATATGAGATGCTGTTCCTCAAATTTGCATTTAGCCTCACTCTGACAATGGAGGAGACCGAGGACAGAAAGGTCTGTGTAGGAATAGGAAGGAGAATTAGTGTCCAGCAACCGGGAGATCAGGTTGGTTCAGGCGGGCTGAGCGAAGGTGTTCTATCAAACGATCGCCCAGTCTGCGTTTGGTGTCGCCGATGTATAAGAGATCACATCTTGAACAACGGATACAATAGATGAGGTTGGAGGAGGTGCAAGTGAATCTCTGCCTCACCTGAAAGGACTGTCGGGGTCCCTGGACAGAGTCGAGGGGGGAGGTATTTCGACAGGTGTTGCATCTTCTGCGGTTTTAGGGGAAGGTACCTGGGTAGAGGGTGGTTTGGGTAGGAAGGGATGAGTTTACCAGGGAGTTGCGGATAGACACAAAATGCTGAAGTAACTCAGCATCTCTGGACAGAAGAAGGGTGACCTTTCGAGTTGAGACCCTTTTTCTACATGTTTCCTACATGTTGCCCTTGGTTAGACTATGCTTTTAATTAAATACTAGACCAAGTGCAGACCCGTTGGGTCTGTTTCCCCAACGCGCGTTTGCGGGTTGGGGGGGGGCTGCGGCATCACACTCACACTAACCACCCCCCTAACACACAGGCGGGGGGAGAGGGAGACTGGGTGGGGAGAGAAGAGGGGAGGGAGGGGAGAGGGGGAGGAGGAAAGGGGAGAGATTGGGGAGGGAGAGGAGAGCGGGGTGGGGGAGAGGGAGGGGGAGGAGAGTGGGGAGTGGGAGGAGAGCGGGGAGGGGAGGAAGGGGGGCAGAGGGGTAGGGGGCTGGGAGAGGGGGGGAGGGGATGTTAGAGGTGGAGAGAGTGAATGAGGGGAAGGGGAGAGAGGGGGAGGGGGGAGGGAGAGAGGTAGGGGAGGATGGAGGGAGAGGGGAAGAGTGGGGAGTGAGTTTATTAAAAAAACGTGTACATAAAAATGTCCAAATGTTTTGAGGATTGGATGATTGAATGTAAAAGTGAAATCGCTAGCGAAATGGAAACAATGAAGGAGATTCAGTGTGTGGTGCTGACGGAGCAAGGAATCAAAGGTCGAATCTGGCACACACACACACACACACACACACAGACACACACACACACACACACACACACACACACACACACACACACACACACACACACACACACACACACACACACACACACACACACACACACACACACACACACACACACACAGACACAGAGACAGACACAGAGACAGACACAGAGACAGGCACAGAGACAAGCACAGACACAGAGACAGACACAGAGACAGACACAGAGACAGACACAGAGACAGGCACAGAGACAGGCACAGAGACAGGCACAGAGACAGGCACAGACACAGAGACAGACACAGAGACAGACACAGAGACAGACACAGAGACAGACACAGAGACAGACACAGAGACAGACACAGAGACAGAGACAGAGACAGAGACAGACACAGAGACAGAGACAGAGACAGACAGACACACAGAGACACACACAGACACACACAGACACACACACACACACACACACACACACACACACACACACACACTTGGTGTTACCTGGGAAAGATATAGCGGAAAAGTTGGAATTGGATACAATCACTATAGGTTAATGATGTCCAGAGAATGTTTCCACTAGTGGGACAGTTTAGGACGAGAGGTCATAGGATAAGAATTAAAGGACAATCGTTTAGAAAGGAGACGAGAAGAAAATTCTTTAGTCAGAGGGTGGTGAATCTGTGGAATTCTTTGCCACAGAAGGCTGTGGTGGCCATGTCAGTGGATATTTTTAAGGCAGAGATAGATACATTTTTGATTAGCACAGGTGTCAGAGGTTATGGGGAGAAGGCAGGAGAATTGGGTTAGGAGGGAGAGAGATCAGCCATGATTGAATGGTGGAGTACACTTGATGGGCCGAATGGCCTAATTCGAAAAGATCAGCGACCCAATGGCCAAACGCAGACGGGTGGGATTAGTGTAGATGGGATATGTTGGCCAGTGTGGGCAAGTTGGGCCGAAGGGCCTGTTTCCACACTGTGAGACTCTATGACTCTATTTCTGTGGTGTATAACTCTTTGATAACTGCTTTATATAACATTATGACTATTTTGTTTTGGCTCCATTCAATCTGATAAGATATCTGGAAGAAAAGAGAAGTTCTATGACAACCTAACGTAGAAAAATTGACCTGTGATTCATAATTCAGGAATTTTATAACTTGCTCATTGTTTGTTGTCATCCTGACTCAGTGTTCTTTATTTAGTAGTAGTATTAGTTTACTGTATGTATTGCTCTATTATTGTCACATGTACCAAAATACCGAGAAAAACTTCCATTTTGTGTGCTAACCAGGCACTCATACACTACATGGGTACATCAGATGGTGCAATAGGGAAGGTAAGCAGAGTGCAGAATATGGTATTATGGCTCGAGAGAGAGAAAGTGCAGGTGAAAAATGTGCGAGTGGCTGCTACAATTGGGAGGTTGGGAATTGATTCACAGCACATGAGAGGTCTGTTCAAGATGTTGGTTTACACAAAAAAATACAAACTACTGGAATAAGTCAGCTGATCAGGCTGCATCTCCAATTAAAATGGCTTGGCAATGTTTTGGGACGAGATTGTAAGTTGTCCCTAATGTGTAGGATAGTGCTAGCGTACGGGGATTGCTGGTCGGTGCGGACTCGGTGGGCCTAAAGGCCTGTTTCCGCGCTGTATCTCTAAACTAAAGTAAACAAGCAAGGAGGGTTTTTGATAATCAAGTGTAAGTAAGTAAGTAAGTTTATTGGCCAAGTATTCACATACAAGGAATTTGCCTTGGTGCTCCGCCCACAAGTAACAACATGACATACAAGCATACATGATAGCAGCAAGGAAGAAATTGTGCTTGAATCTGATGGTGCGTGCTTGGAAGATTTTGTGTTTTCTGCCGGACGGGAGAATGGAGGTGAGAGAGTGACTGGGATGTGAGTGATCCTTGATTATGTTGGCTGCTTACCCAAGGCAACATGAAGTGTGGTTGATGTAGCTGGAGAAACTGGTTTGCATGACACGGGACTGGGCGTGGACTGGTCTGCGTGAACCACTCTGCAGTTTCTTGCGGTCTTGGGCAGAGCTGTTACTATACCAAGCTATGTTGCATACAGATAGGAAGCTTTCTGGGGTGCAACGAAAACTTGGTCAGAGTCATTGGAGAAGCCCTGAATGTTTTGGGGCTTCGGAAGATGTAGAGGTGTTGGTGACCTTACTTGGTTGCAGCATCAGTGCAGTTGGGCCAGTCAAATCAGTTTTAGTTTAATTTAGAGATAAAGCGTGGAGATAGGCCCTTTAGCCCACCGAGTCCACTCTGACCTCTGATCACCGCACATGAACACTATCCTGCACACACCGGGGGACAATCTACAATTTTACCAAGCCAATGGCCTACAAACCTGTACGTCTTTGGAGTGTGTGAGAGGAAACTGGAACACCCAGAGAAAACCCACGCAGGTCACGGGGAGAATGTACAAACTCCGTACAGACGGCACCCGTGGTCAGGATTGAACCCGGGGCTGGCGCTGTGAGGCAGCAAATGTCCTGCTATGCCACCGTGCTACCAATTGTTGGTGATATTTTCATGTCGGACCTTGGACATTACATAGAAGCAAAGTGCTGGAGTAACTCAGCGGTTCATGCAACAACTCTGGAGAACATGGACAGGCGACGTTTCGGGTCGAGACACTTCCTCGGACCCTTGGATATGACTGTTATTGCCAGGTGTATTCATCTGATAAATGTGCCTTTCACTTATATAGGGAAGAAGGCAGTGAATCATGACAGAATACGCAATTAGAAACGGAGAAGGGAAGAAAGGCAAAGAAAGTTGCACTTGTATACATACGGCTTATATATAAATGAACAAACAGTCTAGAGTTTCATATATCAAAGTTGTGGAACGTGCAATACCTTTTCCAGTCAGCACCAAAATAATAGTTATACAGCAAAATTGGCCGGATTCACATCTGGAGATCTGCAACATAGGGGCGGCACAATGGCTCAGGGGTAGAATGACTACCTTGCAGCACCAGAGACCCGGGTTTGATCCTGACTACATGTACTGACTATATGGAGTTTGTACGTTCTCCCCATGACCTGCGTGGGTTTTCTCCAGGAGCTCTGGTTTCCTCCCACACTCCAAAGATGTACAGGTTCTTTTAGTTTAATTGAATTCTGTAAATTGTCCCTAGTATGCAGGATAGTGTACGGTTTGGTCATAGGCCGGCTCAGACTCGGTGGGCCGAATGGCCTGTTTCCATGCTGTATCTTTAAACTAAACCGCTATTCATTCTGTCTAGTCTGTGTACAGTCACATGCTGTAACAGTGGTCCTCTTCGCTTCCTGAAGAGATCAAGCCAGACCTTGCGGTCAACGCAGCTCAGGTGAATGTGAACTGAAGCCTTGACAACCTGCCCCACATCCTGTTGAGGCTAAATCTTTTTTCTTACGAGGTTTCTTAGAAGTTGGGGGAGTGCCAAGATGGGAATGCCACCAGAATTTCACCATAAACCACAGTGACTTTAGGAGTGCTCACCGATAAAATGAGGATGCTGAACGTTAAAGAAGTACACGTCATTGCTTTGTAGAAGCCCCCACCTGCAGGCAGCACTGTGATCGGCAGTGTGGTCACAACTTGTAGACTGCAGGAACATACATAAAAAATGAACGGTGAAGAACATATCCATCCTATAGTGTACTACTAGTCATTAGGATTCAATAGGAACTTCAATATCCGCTCAGTCTGCCTAGACCCACATGATCTTCCGGTTGCTAAACTCTTTAACTCCCCCTCCCATTCACATACTGGCCTTTCTGTCCTGGGTCTCTTTCACTGTCAGTGAGGCCCAATGCATATTGGAGGAATGGCACCTCATATTTCGCTTGGGCAGATTACAACCCTGTGGTATGAATTTTGACTTCTCTAACTTCAAGTAACCCCCTGGCTTTCCCGCTCTCTCCATCCCTCCCGCATCCTAGTTCTCCGACCAGTCTGACTGCCTTCTTGATTAAATTTTATCTCTGTATGCCTCGTTGTCACCTTCCCTTAGCTAACAATGATCTATTCTACATTTTCCTTGAAATTTGTCCCCCTTTGTTCTCTCATTTTCACACCTTACCCTTCTACATCTCTGTGTCTCCCTCTCCCCTGACTCTCAGCTTGACAAAGGGTTTCGACCCAAAACGTCACCCATCCAGAGATGCTGCCTGTCCCGCTGGGTTTCACCAGCATTTTGAGTCTATCTTTGGTGTAAACCAGCATCTACAGTTACTTCCTATACAATATCCTGGATAGAGTGGATGTGGGGAAGATGTGTCCACTCGTGGGAGGGTCTAGCACCAGAGGGCACAACCTCAGCGTAAAAGGATGTACATTTAGAAAGGAGATAAGGAGGAATTTCTTTAGTCAGATGGTGGTGAATCTGAGGAATTCATTGCCACAGACAACTGTGGAGGCCGTCAATGGATATTTAAAAACACGGATATTGACACGTTCTGAATAAGTAAGGGTGTCAAAAGTTATGGGGAGAAGTCAAGAGAATTGAGTTGAGAGGGAAAGATAGATCAGCCATGATTGAATGACGGAGTAGCCTCGATGAGCCAAATGGCCTAATTCTGCTCCAATAACTTATGATCTTATGTAGTGAGGGAGATGGCTCTTGTTTGGCCAGTGAATCATGACAGAATACTTAGCTGGAAGTGGAAAAGGATAGAAAGGGAAAATAAGTTGTACTGATAAGGACTTACAGTCTAACGTTTAATATATTAAAGTGGAGGAACTTAATTCAATAAGTTTTTGAGCCAACACTAAAATAATAGATTGTAGAAATAAGGAACTGCAGATGCTGGTTAATATGCAAAAAGGTACAAATTGCTGGAGTAACTCAGCAGGACAGGCAGTATCTCTGGAGAACATGGATAGGTGATGTTTCAGGTCGAGACCCTACTCCAGACTGCCGGACTACTGTGCTCTTTTAACCAGCATTTGCAGTTCCTGTTTCTCCTCTTTTGACTGCTCCACTGCACAAAGTGCTGGAGTAACTCAGCAGCTAAGGCAGCATCTCCGGAAGGCATGAAGAGGTGACACTGGAGAACCTGGAGAAGGGTTCCGACCCAAATATAATCTATCCATGTCCTCCTGAGAAAAGGAATAGGTGATGTTTCGGATCGAAACCCTTCTTCAGACTGCACTGAAGATAGACGCAAAATGCTGGAGTAGCTCAGCGGGTCAGCCAGCATCTCTGGAGAGAAGAAATTGGTGAAGTTTTAGGTCAAATCTACAATCAATCTGAAGAAGGGTCTCAACCAGAAATGTCATTTATTCCTTTTCTCCTGAAATGTTGGCTGACCCGCTGAGTTACTCCAGCATTTTGTTTCTGTCTTCAGTGTAAACCAGCATCTGCAACTCCTTTCTCTCCAACCTGCATTTGTTCTGTCTAGTCTGTGTACCGTCACATGCTGTAAAAGTGGTCCTCTTCGCTTCCTGAAGAGATCAAGCCAGACCTTGCGGTCAACACAGCTCAGGTGAATGTGAACTGCAGCCTTGACAACCTGACCCACATCCTCTTGAGGCTAAATCATTTTTCTTACGTGGTTTCTTCGAAGTTGGGGGAGTGCCAAGGTGGAAATGCCACCAGAATTTCAACATAAAGCGAGTAGCTTCAGGAATGCCCATCAATAAAATGAGGATGCTGACCCTTAAAAAAATACACGTCATTGCTTTGTAGAAGCCCCCACCTGCAGGCAGCACTGTGATCGGCAGTGTGCTCATAACTTGTGTACTGCAGGAACATACATTAAAAAAAAAGAACTCTAACGGAAAGTTAATTTACAAGCCTGTACATCTTTGGAGTGTGGGAGGAAAACGGAGATCCCAGAGAAAACCCACGTATGTCTCGGGGAGAACGTGGAGAACTGGTCCCTGGCGCTATAAGGCAGCAACTCTACCGCTGCACCACACTAATGTTGGACATTTCCACCCTGGGGAAAAGCTTCTGACTGTCTACCCTATCTATGCCTCATGATTCTATATACTTCCATCAAGTCTCTTCTCAACCTCTGGCCTTCCAGAGAAACCAACCCACGTTTATCCAATCTCTCCTTGTAGCTGAAATCCTCTAATCCAGGCAGCATTCTGGTAAACCCCCTCTGTACCCTCTCCAAAGCATGTGCCTCCTGTAATGTGTTAAGCAGAAAGGTCAAAGATCCGTTAATTTTCACGTGTACCAATTAAGGTACAGTGAAACTCGAATTATACTTCCATACTAAAAAAAAGCAACAAAACACACAACTACATAAAAGTTAACATAAACATCCACTACAGCAGATTCCCACGTTCCTCACTGTGATGGAAGGCAATAAAGTCAAATCTTCTTTCTCTTTATTCTCCCACGGACGGGGCAGTTGAACCATCCGCAGTTGGGGCGAGCGAAGCTCCTGCAGCCGACGATCGAAGCCCATGCGTCGGGGCGATCGAAGCTCCCCTGTCAGAGTGGTCGTAGCTCCTGCAGCTTGGAGCTCCCAAAGTCGGTCTCTAACCAGAGACCACGAGCTCCACGATGTTAACGTCCGCAGGTTCCCGCGGTTGGAGCTCCCGAAGTCGGTCTCCAGCAAAGGCCGGCGACTCATCGATGTTCGGCCGCAGTGCGGGCGGAGATACGATACGGAAAAAAATTGCATCTCCATCGAGCTAAGAGATTAAAAAAGGGTGCCCCCCAACCTCACCCCCCACATTAAACAAGCTAAAGAACACTAAAACATACAATTAACACATACTAAAGAAACACCAAAGGAAGGGACAGACAGACTGTTGGCGAGGCAGCCATTGCTGGTACTACCCGATGGTCATGCAATACTCCAAATGTGGCCTAATCAAAGTCCCACAGAGCTTTAAAGAGTCAAGATTGTTTAATTGTCTTATGTTTCGACAACAGAACAATTAAACTCTTACTCGCAGCAGCATTACAGGCTTGTAAATGCAACACACCTAGATAATAAAACTCCTAGTTGAGGTTAGTGTTGTATAGTGTTGAGGTGTTGAGACTTTTGTTAGACTATTGTCAATAGGTCCACTTCGGATTGTTTACCTTGTCGTGGTGAAGAGGCTTGCGTGACCCCATGATTCCAAGAGCGTTGCCGTTGGAAGCACCAGCTTCTGGTAGGGCCACCCTTGGCGATAAAGTCGAGGATGAGGGTCCAGACTAAGAACGATCCAACCTACAAGACGTCAACGGCGGACCAGGCGGATTAAATTATCTTGAACTCAACGGCTGTGAAGGCGGATGAAGGCTGCAACAGATCTATCAGCTCCAATCGTCTTGGTTCCCTTGCCATTGGAATTAGTAGATTGATCTGTGAAGGACCGTGTGCTTCTTGGAGTGCAACATCAAGTACACGTTAAACAAACACACGCACAGGCGTCTGTGAGCTGCAAAGCCAGGATTGGACTCGTAAGCCACCTGAGAGTCCAATAAAACCAACAGAGCGTAGACCATTATCCTCGACCTCGAGGGATAGCCATAACGACGACAAGACAATAGGTGCAGAAGGAGGCCTTTCGGCCCTTCAAGCCAGCACCTCAATTCACTGTGATCATGGCTGATCATCCACAATAAGTACCCCGTTCCTGCCTTCTCACCATATCCCCTGATTCTGCTATCTTTAAGAGCTCTATCTAACTCTCTCTTGAAAGTATCCAGAGAATTGGCGTCCACTGCCTTGTGAGGCAGAGAATTCCTACGTGATTCCTTCTTGAACCTGATGATCACTTCCAGCATACCTCTAGTTTCCCTTTCCCCTGACTCAGTCTGATGAAGGGTCTCGACCCAAAATGTCAATATTTAAGAGGGAGTTACATGTGGCCCTTGTGGCTAAAGGGATCAGGGGGTATGGAGAGAAGGCAGGTACGGGATACTGAGTTTGATGGTCAGCCATGATCATATTGAATGGCGGTGCAGGCTCGAAGGGCCGAATGGCCTACTCCTGCACCTATTTTCTATGTTTCTATGTCATATATTCCTTTTCTCCACAGATGCTGTCTGACCCACTAAGATAGAATAGACGCATAGAAAATAGGTGCAGGAGGAGGCCATTCATTGTGATCATAGCTGATCGTCCCCAATCAATAACCCGTGCCTGCCTTCTCCCCATATCCCTTGATTCCACTAGCCCCTAGAGCTCTATCTAACTCTCTTAAATCAATCCAGTGACTTGGCCTCCACTGCCCTCTGTGGCAGGGAATTCTATAAATTCACAACTCTCTGGGTGAAAAAGTTTTTTCTCACTTCAGTCTTAAATGACCTCCCCTTTATTCTAAGACTGTGGCCCCTGGTTCTGGACTCGCCCCTCAAATTAGGAGACCAAAACTGTACACAATACTCCAGATGTGGTCTTACCGGGGCCCTTTCCAACTGCAGAAGAACCTCTTTACTCCAATACTGAAATCCTCTTATTATGAAGGCCAACATTCCATTAGCTGTCTTTACTGCCTGCTGTATCTGTAAGCCAACTTTCAGTGACCGGTGTACAAGGACACCCAGGTCTCGCTGCACCTCCCCCTTACCTAACCTAACCCCATTGAGATAATAACCTGCCCCCTTGTTTTTGCCGCCAAAGTGGATAACCTCACATTTATCTATGTTATACTGCATCTGCCACGCATCTGCCCACTCACTCAACCTGTCCAGGTCACCCTGCGACCTCCTAACATCCTCTTCACAGTTCACACTGCCACCCAGCTTTGTGTCATCCGCAAACTTGCTAGTGTTGCTCCTAATTCCCTCTTCCAAATCATTAATATATATGGTAAACATTTGGGGCCACAACACCGAGCCTTGCGGCACTCAACTCGCCACTGCCTGCCATTCTGAAAAGGACCCGTTCACTCCTACTCTTTGCTTCCTGTCTGCCAACCAATTTTCTATCCATGTCAACACCCTACCCCCAATACCATGTGCTCTAATTTTAGTCACCAGTCTGCCATGCGGGACCTTATCAAATGCTTTCTGAAAGTCTAGATACACTACATCCACTGGCACCCCTTCATCCATTTTACTTGTCACATCCTCAAAAAATTCCAGAAGATTAGTCAAGCATAATTTCCCTTTCATAAATCCATGTTGACTTGGACTAATCTTTTTACTGTTATCCAAATGCCCCATTATTACCACTTTAATAATTGACTCCAGCAACTTTCCCACCACCGGTCAGGCTAACTGGTCTGTAATTCCCCGTTTTCTCTCTCGCTCCTTTCATGAAAAGTGGGATAACATTAGCTGTCCTCCAATCCACAGGAACTGATCCTGAATCTATTGAACATTGGAAAATGATCACCAATGCGTCCACTATTTCTAGAGCCACCTCCCTGAGGACCCAGGGACGCAGACCATCAGGCCCAGGGGATTTATCATCCTTCAGTCCCATTAGCCTACCCAATACTATTTCTCGCCTAATGAAAATTTATTTCAGTTCCTCTACCCCCTTAGATCCTCTGTCCTCCAGTACATCTGGGAGATTGTTTGTGTCTTCCTTCGTGAAGACAGATGCGAAGTACCTGTTCAACTCTTCAGCCATTTCCTTGTTACCCATAATAATTTCACCCATGTCTGCCTTCAAGGGACCCACATTTGACTTTGCTACTCTTTTTCCCTTAACATATCTTTTGGTTTTATTCCATCCCTAACTTCTCTTGTCAGCCACGTTTGCCTCCTACTCCCCTTAGAATCTTTCTTCCCTTTTGGAATGAAATGATCCTGCGTCTTCCGGATTATGCCCAGAAATTCCTGCCATTGCTGTTCCACCGTCATTCCTGCTAGGATCCCTTTTCAGTCTACATTGGCCAGCTCCTCTCTCATGCCTTCATAGTCCCCTTTGTTCAACTGCATCACTGCCACTTCCGATTTAACCTTCTCCTTCTCAAATTGCAGATTAAAACTAATCATATAATGATCACTACCTCCAAGCGGCCTTTACCTCGAGTTCTCTTATCATATCTGGTTCATTGGACAACACTAAATCCAGAATTGCCTTTTCTCTGGTCGGCTCCATTACAAGCTGCTCAAAGAATCCATCTCGGAGGCATTCCACAAACTCTCTTTCTTGGGGTCCTAAACCAACCTGATTTTCCCAGTCTACCTGCATATTGAAATCCCCCATCACCACAGTGGCATTACCTTTGTTACATGCCAGTTTTAACTCCTGCTGCAACTTGCACCCTACATCCGGCCTACTATTTGGGGGTAGGCAAAAAAGCTGGAGAAACTCAGCGGGTGCGGCAGCATCTATGGAGCGAAGGAAATAGGCAACGGTTCGGGCCGAAACCCTTCTTCGGACTGTTTGGGGGTCTGTAGATAACACCAATTAGTGTCTTCTTGCCTTTACAATTCCTCAACTCAATCCACAGTGACTCTACCTCGTCAGTCCCTATGTCTTCTCTCGCAAGGGACTGAATTCCATCCCTCACCAGCAGAGCTACCCCCCCCCCCCCCTTTGCTCACCTGCCTGTCCTTTCTATAGGATGTATAACCCTGTGTATTAAGTTCCCAGGCCCGATCCTCCTGCAGCCACGTCTCAGTAATCCCCACAATGTCATATCTACCAACCTCTAACTGAGCCTCAAGCTCATCTATTTTACTTCTTATACTTTGCGCATTCATATACAATACTTTTAATTCCTTACGCATCTCACCTTTCACATCGATCCCTTTTACACTTGGCCATACTCTCCTATCCCTTTGTGAGCTTTCTTTCCCGTTATTTCTGGGGTCATTAACTACCCCTTTACTCTCTTTCCCTTTAACTCCGTTACTCCAGCATTTTGCGTCTTTGGTGTAAACCAGCGCCTACAGTTCCTTCCTACACGTCAATTCTAGTCACTGCAAATAAATTGATTGTTATCATGTATTGTCTTTCCGCTGACTGGTTGGCACGTAACAAAAAGCTTTTTGCTGTACCTTGGTACATGTGACAATAAACTGACACTGAACTTCCATTATTCTGTTTTCATATCAAAATTCTAACATCAGCAGTTATTTTACTTATGATAGTGCCTGCTTTCTTTTTCCAGGGAAGTGTTTCCGCTTGTACTCGGAAGCATTCCACAACAAAATGGCGTCGGTTCCCCCACCTAGAGTGTCTGAGACCAACCTGAGTCACCTAGTGCTTCTGCTGAAGAGGCTGGATATTGCAGACATGGGACAATGTGACTTCCTGGACAGACCAGGTAAGGGAAAGGTGGTAGTTTTATGTCGTGTAGAAGCACCTTGACTTGGTATGGACAAACTCTTCTACACCTTTAAAATTGGTTCAGGACGCAGGAGTTAACTAGTTAGTTCCTTCACATAGTCATACAGACCTGCCCACATTCCTCCTCATCTCCTTTCTAAAGGTACGTCCTTTTATTTTGAAGCTACACCCTCTGGTCCTGGACTCATACAGACATGTGAGCATGTTTGAAATGGAGTCGAACAGGTCCTTCGGCCCATTTTCCCACGCCAACCATCATGCCCCGTCTACTCTAGTCCCACCTGTCTGCGTTTGGCCCATATTCCTCTAAAACCTTTCCCATATTCCTCTAATCCATTTCCCTGTTCAAATGTCTTTAAAATAATTTCTAGGAGCAGAATTTGGTCCATTCAATCATGGTTGATCTATCTTTCCCTCTCAGCCCCATTCTCCTGCCTTCTCCCCATAACCGCTGACAACCGTACTAATCAAGAATCTGTCGATCTCCGCCTTAAAAATACCCAATGGCAGTCTCCACAGCCAATGAAAGCCACAGATTCGCCACGCTCTGACTGAAGAAATTCTTCCTAATCTCCTTTCTAAAGATACGTCCTTTTAGTCTGAGGCTACGCCCTCTAGTCGAAGACACTCCCACTAGTGGAAACGTCCTCTCCATATCCACTCTATCCAGGGCCTTCATTATTCAGCAAGTTTCAATGAGGTACCTCCTCATCCTTCTAAACTCCAGCAAATACTGGGCCCAGTGCCGTCAAACGCTCATCAAATGCTCATCATCGACAAACTCGACTATAGCTTTAAAATAGGCTCTGGAAGTGCGTAGACAAATGGAGTGAACTGGTTAGCTCCTTCACACAGTCACACAGCACGAAAGCAGGCCCTTTGTCCCAACCTGCCCCTGCCGATCAAGATGCCCCATCTACACTAGTCCCACCTGTCGCGTTTGGCCCATATCCACGTCAAGGGTGCAGCGGTAGAGTTGCTGCCTTACAGCGTTTGCAGCATCGGAGACCCGGGTACAATCCCGACTACAGGTGCTGTCTGTATGGAGTTTGTAGGTTTTCCCCGCGACCCGCGTGGGTTTTCTCGGAGATCTTCGGTTTCCTCCCACACTTCAGACATACAGGTTTATAGGTTAATGGGCTCGATATAAATGTAAATCGTTTCTAGTGTGTTAATGTGCGGGGATCGCTGGTCGGTGCGGACTCGGTGGGCCGAAGGGCCTGTTTCCGCACTGTATCTCTAAACTAAACTAAAAAATCTGTGAAAATATCTTTTAAATATTGTTATGATACCTGCGTCAACTACCTCCTCTGGCAGGTCATTCCATATACCCACCACTCTCTGTGTGGAAACGTTTCCCCTCAGGTTCCTATTAAAATTTTCCCCTCTCACCTTAAACAAATATCCATCTCATATGCCTTCACATAGCTTCTACACATGTGCCAGACTGATTAGGCAAATTTCTTCTACTTTAAATTTGGTTTACTTGAAAAAAGAGGACAATTAGGTCATAATCATCAGACATAGAAATACTGGTATTGATGTGAAATGACTCTTTAGTTCTCTTGGAAGCTATGGTTAAAAAATGAGTGGGGTCAATAACTAGCCATTCAGTCTGGATGGGTGCACTGTGCATTCAGACTTGGAAAAGCATGACTGTCTTGTGCAGGTAGACTTGTGCAGGTAGCAACTATCAGAATTAGGGTGCACAATGGCGCAACTGTAGGGTGGCAAAAACTAAAACGAAAAATTTCCGTCATCTACATCCAAATCGTTAAGATAGATTATTAAATTAAATTAAATTTCTTTATTTATATAGCACATTTTTAGTCAACTTGCATTGACCCCAAAGTGCTTCACATAATTACATCCACACACACAGGCAAAGGTGGGTGAAGTGTCTTGCCCAAGGACGCAACGACAGTATGCACTCCAAGCGGGATTCGAACCAGCTACCTTCCGGTCGCCAGACGAACACTTAGCCCATTGTGCCATCTGTCGCCAGACGAACACTTAGCCCATTGTGCCATTTATTGTTATGCACAATAAATGTTCCCCAGTATCAACCACTGCTGTGCACCACTAGTCAGCATTTCAATCGGAAAAGCACGCTGTATCTCTAAAACTAACATTAAAATTGAGCTTGTCGATACCTGACCTTATGGATACAAAAGGCCGGCACGATGGCGCAGCGGTAGAGTCGCTGCCTTACAGTGGCAGAGACCCGGGTTCAATCCTGACTATGGGTGCTGTCTGTACAGAGTTTGTACATTCACCCTGTGACCGACACCGTTTTTCTCAGGGTGCTCCGGTTTCCTCCCACACTCCAAAGACATACAAGTTTGTAGGTTAACTGGCTTGGTATAATTGTAAATTCTTTGTCGTGTGTGTAGAATAGCATTAATTTGCGGGGATCGCTGGTTGGTGCGGACCTGGTGGGGCGAAGGGCCTCTTTCTGTGCTGTATCTCTAAAGTAAGCTAAACTAAAATGTTTAGAAGAGGCCATGGACAGCTTGGATCTGCGTGGACAAGTTGGGCCCAAGGGCCCGCTATTTTGCTGCAAGACTCTACGAGCAACTCTGGAGGCAATAGTAATTATTGTCCTGTGGCTGTACTAATACAAAGAGTTGATGTGTGATTCCTGTCTTCTTTCTCAGCTCCCGAGGCTCTGATGCAGGCACTGGAGGACCTGGATTATTTAGCTGCTCTGGACGACGACGGGAATTTGTCAGAAGTTGGAATAATTATGTCTGAATTCCCCCTGGATCCCCAGCTTGCCAAAGCTCTGCTTGCATCTTGTGAATTTGACTGCGTGAATGAGATGTTAACAATAGCTGCAATGGTAATAGGTGAGAATCATTTATTTTAAAATAAATTTTTAGTTATTGTTGTGCCCACCCCCAATTTACCTCATCTTTTCTATGTCAGGATGGTAAATTAAAAAACGTACCTCATGCAGGCAGGAGAATGGGGTTGAGAGGGATTGATAGATCAGTCACTGGATGTTTTTAAGAGAGAGTTAGGTTTAGCTCTTAGGGCTAAAGGAATCAGGGGATATGGGGGAAAAAGCAGGAACAGGATACTGATTTTAGATGATTAGCTGTGATCATATTGAATGGCGGTGCTGGCTCAAAGGGCCGAATGGCCTACTACTGCACCTATTTTCTATGTTTCTATGATTGAATAGTAGACTCGATAGGCTGAATGGCCTAATTCTATTCCTATGATTATGAACTTTGGAAACAGCATTATGTTTTTAGTTCAGAGTTCCAGCAGGCAATTTTAATAATCCTTCTGCGAGGGAGAAAACAGTGAGAGAGTCAAAGTATGAAAGCATGTGAGTGACGTAACTATGGTAATCCCTCAAAAACATTATTTTAAATATCACAAAATACTTTCTATTGTGCATCTGTAGAAGTTCCAAGAAAATCCTCATGGCATGCTGAATCCTCTCTTACCCTTGAGGAAAGTAAATATGATGATTCTTGATCACCGCATTAGGTCATAAGTGGTAGAAGCAGAATTAGGCCATTTGCCCCATCAAGTCTACTCTGCCGTTCACTCATGGCTGATCTATCTCTCCCTCCTAACCCCATTCTACTGCCTTCTCCCTATAACCTCTGACACCCGTACTAATCAAGAATCTATCTTTCTCTGCCTTAAATATATCCACTGACTTGGCCTCCACACCTTCTGTGGCAAAGAATTCCACAGATTCACCACCCTCTGACTAAAGACATTTCTCCATTATATCCTTCCTAAAAGAACATCCTTTAATTCTGAGGCTGTGTCACTAGTGGAAACATCTCCACATCCACTCTATCTAAACTTTTCACTATTCTGTATTTTTCAATGAGGTCCCCCTCATTATTCTAAATTGCAGCGAGTACAGTCCCAGTGCTGTCAAATGCTCATTATATATTAACCTACTCATTCATTAGTGTGTTTAATGGTTAGGATGCAATACAGTACTTATGGTGCGGTACTTTATCACCGAGGTACAGTGAAAATTATTTTTTTATACAGTTCAGTACAAGTATCACTATACATAAGCATTTAGACACACATTGGATAAGCATCTCAGCTACAGTACAAGTGTATAGCAGTAGTACACTAAGACTGTATACATGGTCTGTGTCGGAAGGAACTGCAAATGCTGGTTTACACCAAAGTTAGACATAAAATGGTGGAGTAACTCAGAGCGGGACAGTCAGCATCACTGGATAGAAGGGATGGGTGACGTTTCGGGTCGAGACCCTTCTTCAGACTGAGAGTCAGGGGAGAGGGAGACACAGATAAGGAAGGGTAAAGTGTGAAAAAGACAGAAAAGTCAGTATTGGATTGGGAGGGGGAGTTAGTGTTTAGCAATACGTAGTCACCAGTTTGGTGCCATTTTCAAATCCTGTTTTGTTTAGTTTAGAGATACAGCATGGAAACAGGCCCCATCGGCCCACCGGGTCCGCGCCGACCAGCTATCCCCGCTCATTAACCCTATCCTACACCCACTAGGGACAATTTTTACATTCACCAAGCCAATTAACCTACAAGCCTGTACGTCTTTGGAGTAGTACAACTTACTTTCTTGTAAGTTGGGAAGAAAATTGAATAAGTTAACCTCCGGAAGTGGGTGCGCTGCCCTGTAGCTGCGGCTCGCCTGCAGTCCGTTTGTCTTTTCGTTTTTTTGTTTTCTTTTGTTTTGGTTTATTTCAGTTTATTTTATTTGTGTATGTGTGAGGGGAGGTGGGAGAATCTTGTTTTTAGTCTCTTCCTTCGGGGGAGATGCGACCTTTTCTTGTCGTATCCCCATCTCCGTCTGCGTTGAGGCCCAATCGCGCAGCTGGCGGCCTCCAACTGGGACCGACCTCAAGGCTCCGGAGGCAGAGCCAGGACTTGCCAACGCGGGGCTGGCCGACTTCGGGGCTGTGGTGGCGTTGTGGCAGCGGCGACCTGGCTTTGGAGGCTCGGCCGCGGGCCCAGTGGACGACAACGTCGGGAGCTCGCAGGTCCCAGGTTGGTGAACGGTTCTCCGGAGCTCCCGCAACAACAGCTTCGTCCGCTGGACTGGAGGGTGGCAGCTTCGACTGCCCCGGGCCGTGGAGTTTGAACCGGCCCGTTCGCGGAACACAGACTCGGCCTCGGGACTTACCATCACCCGGCGGGGTCACAACATCGGAAGCCTGGATCGCCTCAATGCAGAGGGAGAACAAGGAGGGAAGAGACAAGGACTTTAAGACTTTTGCCTTCCATCACAGTGAGGAGGTGCCTGGTAGACTCACTGTGGTGGATGTTCAATCTGTGTTAAGTGTGTGTTTTGTTATTTTATTCTATGTTATGACTGCAAGGCACGAAATTTTGTTCAGTCTGAATGACAATAAAGGATACTTTGACTTGACTTGACTCTTACATGTGCACTTGTCTTTCACAGACTGAAGAATTAGCATTGTTTATCACTTTAACACATGGTAGCCAGTGAGACCTGAAGAGATGATTGTGAATGCTGCACTTCGTGGGAAATCTCTCCTTCACAGTATTTCTCCTTTCAACAGGAAGTACAAGTCAATGTGAGAAACCTCTGCTGCCAGTAGCAGATTGTTTTGTTTTTGTAATCTAGAATAAACTTAGCCCAGAATTTCCAAACTGGTTATGACCAAGAAGTGAGTTGGTTTCTTCCCCTGCTGTGGTATCCAGCGATGTCGACCCCTAGAAATGTTCTAGGAGCTAAGACAAGAAGTTCTGAGGCATGTGGGTGGGGAACTGAAGTGTTCAACAAAAACTCATATGTCAGGCTGTTATTCATTGATTACCAGCTCGGCATTTAACACAATCATCCCCTCCAAACTGGTTACCAAACTCGCAGAACTGGGTCTCTGCGCATCCCTCTGCAACTGGATCCTCGACTTCCTCGTCCACAGACCACAGTCTGTTCGTATTGGTGGAAATGTGTCAGCCTCAATAACAATCAGCACGGGAGCACCTCAAGGCTGCGTGCTTAGCCCCCTGCTGTACTCACTCTATACCCATGACTGCGTAGCGAACCACAGTGCGAACTCCATCATCAAGTTCGCTGACGACACCACTATTGTGGGGCGTATCACTGATGGGGATGAGTCAGAGTACAGAAGAGAGATCGAGCAACTGTCCATATGGTGCCAGCGCAATAACCTGGCCCTGAACACCAGCAAAACCAAGGAACTGATTGTGGACTTTGGAAGGAGTAGGAGGGGGACCCACAGCCCCATTTATATCAACGGGTCGATGGTTGAAAGGGTCAAGAACTTCAAATTCCTGGGGGTGCACATCTCTGAAGATCTTTCCTGGTCCGAGAACACGAACGCAATTATCAAAAAAGCTCATCAGCGCCTCTACTTCCTGAGAGGATTACGGAGAGTCGGATTGTCAAGGAAGACTCTCTCTAACTTCTACAGGTGCACAGTCGAGAGCATGCTGACCGGTTGCATCGTGGCTTGGTTCGGAAATTTGAGCGCCCTGGAGAGGAAAAGACTACAAAAAGTAGTAAACACTGCCCAGTCCATCATCGGCTCTGACCTTCCTTCCATCGAGGGGATTTATCGCAGTCGCTGCCTCAAAAAGGCTGGCAGTATCATCAAAGACCCACACCATCCTGGCCACACACTGATCTCCCTGCTACCTTCAGGTAGAAGGTACAGGAGCCTGAAGACTGCAACAACCAGGTTCAGGAATAGCTACTTCCCCTCAGCCATCAGGTTATTAAACCTGGCTCGGACAAAACTCTGATTATTAGCAACCACTTTCTGTTATTTGCACTACCAGTTTATTTATTCATGTGTGTATATATTTATATCATGGTATATGGACACATTTATCTGTTTTGTAGTAAATGCCTACTATTTTCTGTGTGCTTAAGCAAAGCAAGAATTTCATTGTCCTATACAGGGACACATGACAATGAACTCACTTGAACTTGAACTCACTTGAACTTGAACTTGAACTTGTTGGTGTCCAGCACGCAACTGGACAAAAAAAACTGCATGACAGCTCATCAGTCAGGGTATTGAGTATAGAATTTGGGAGGTCATGCTACAGTTGTATAAGACATTGCTGAGGCCGCATTTAGAGTATTGTCTTCAGTTTTGGTCACCATGTTATAGGAAAGATGTTTGGGAATGAACTGCACATGCTGGATTACACCGAAGATAGACACAAAATGCTGGAGTATCTCAGCGGGCCAGGCAGCATCTCTGTAGATAATGCCTAGGTCTTCTCTAGGGAAAAGGACCAGGTTCCTTTTCTCCAGAGATGCTGCCTGATCTGCTGAGTAATTCGAGCATTTTGTGTCTATCTTTGTAGGAAAGATGTTGTCAAGCTGGAAAGGGTGCAGGGAAGATTTATGAGGATTTTTCCAGGACTCAGGGGCTTGAGCTATCGGGAGAGGTTGAGCAGGCTGGGACCCTAGTCCTTGGAGTACAGGAGGATGAGAGGTGATCTTATAGAGGTGTTCAAATCTGAGAAATAGATTGGATAACTGTATCTGGATCTTTTGCCCAGAGTATGGGGAATTGAGACATAGGTTTAAGGTGATATAATAGAAATCTGAGGGGTAAGATGGTGGGATAAGCCACCGGCGGAGTTAGTTGGGAGGTAGTTAAGGCAGGCACTATCACAATGTTTCAGAGACATTTGGACAGGTACATGGATAGGACAGTTTTGGAGAGTAAAGCCCCTGTCCCACTTTCACGACCTAATTCAGGACCTTTTTTACTCGTGGACATTTTTCTTCATGCTAGAAAAAACGCCCCGACCCACTTGATGACACGAATACCTATGACCTTCCTACGACCTACCTACAAACTCCTAAGACCTACCTACGACCTCCTAACGACCCTGCTGCGAGTATGAGTCAAGGGCAAACTCGGCAGATGTCGTGAATTAAGTCGTGAAAGTGGGAAGGGCTTTATGGGCCAAGCGTGGAGAGGTGGGACTAATATAGATGAGGTATCTTGGTTGGCGTACACAAGTTGGGCTGAGGGACCCATTTCCACGCTGAGATCCTCCACAGTTGTACTTCTGATGATGAAAGAATGGGTCGACTGGGCTTGTATTCACTAGAGTTTAGAAGGTTGTGAGGGGATCTTATAGAAACATAAAATTCTTAAAGGATTGGACAGGCTAGATGTAGGAAAAATATTCCCGATGTTGAGAGAGTCCAGAACCAAGGGTCACAGTTTAAGAACAAAGGGTAGGCCATTTAGGACTGAGATGAGGAAAAACTTTTTCACCCAGAAAGTTGTGAATCTGAAATTCTCCGCCACAGAAGGCAGTGGAGGCCAATTCACTGGACATTTTCCAGTGAGAGTTAGATTTAGCTCTTGGGGTTAACGGAATCAAGGGATATGGGGGGAAAGCAGGAATGGGATATGATTTTGGATGATCAGCCATGATCATATTGAATGGCGGTACTGTCTCGAAGGGCTGAATGGCCTACTGCATCTATCTATTTTTCTAATAGTAATTAGTTTCTAATAATAATTAGTGCTTCTGAGATCAAAGTCATGGTGAAAGAGGACTCGACTCCCATTTGGAGCCTCTGCTCACTGTGGTACCTCTGTTGAGCAGACAGCCACTTTCACATTCCAATCGTTCTCTTTCCTTGGGTACTACTTATATTTGAACGCTTTTATGAAAAGGAAAGAAGAAACTTTCTGAACTATTTGTCTCGGATTAGTTGTTTGCATCACACGAGGTATTGATATCTGACCTTCCACACTGCTGTATGATGATGACAGCAGTGGTTTCTGTCTGTTCACCTTTCTGTCCTGAGCCTCCTCCATCTTCAGAGTGAGGCCCAATGTAAATTGGAGGAACAGCACCTCAAATTTCGCGTGGGCAGCTTACACCCCAGCGTTATGAATATTGACTTATCTAACTCTTAAGTAACTCTTACTTTCTCTCTCTCTCTCTCTTCATCCCTTCTCCTCATCCTCATTCTCCGACCGGTCTGACTCGCCTCCTGATTAATTTTTATCTTTGTAAGCCTTGTTGTCACCTTCCTCTAGCTAACAATTATCTATTCTACATTGATCTTTGTCCCCTTTGTTTTCTCGTTTTCACCTTACCCTGCCATATCTCTGTCTCCCTCTCCCCGACTCTCAGTCTGAAGGAGGGTCTCGACTCGAAACGTCACCTATTCATTTTGTCCAGAGATGCTGCCTGCCCCACTGACCTTCTCCTGCATTTTGTGTCCATCAGCAGTGGTTTGGGGTGGAAGATTGCAACCTTCACGTGGTCCGCCCTGTTTCGACTAATGCAATCAACTCGACGTGTACAAACGTGAGATCAAATAGAACATGTTGTCCTACAACTTTAGTCTGTGCACGCCACACGAAGGAAGAAGAAGCTGTGGTTTGGAACTGTTTGTTGGAACGACAAGATGGTTGGTTGCAGTGTTACACAATGCAACAATCTCCATTTCCTAGTTACTAATTCCACTCCCTTTCCAGCCCCTATTTGGCCTGCATTAAACATTACACAGAGAGTGGTGAATTGTGTGGAATTACACGGAGAGTGGTGAATCTGTGGAACTCTCTGCCACAGAAGGTAGTTGAGGCCAGTTCATTGGCTATATTTAAGAGGGAGTTAGATGTGGCCCTTGTGGCTAAAGGGATCAGGGGGTATGGAGAGAAGGCAGGTACAGGATACTGAGTTGGATGATCAGCCATGATCATATCGAATCGCGGTGCAGGCTTGAAGGGCCGAATGGCCTGCTCCTGCACCTATTTTCTATGTTTCTAACCATGCCACCCTATATGTTCCCAAGCTGAGATTCCATCTGGTTATCCTGTTCATCACTGTAATGTATTCATACATATTCATGTGCATGTTAATGAGTTGGTGTTCAATATAACAGAGAATGCTGGATGATAAATCTCTCTCTCGTGATCCAGGCAACCAGTGTGTAAGTCTTGTTCTTCATGCTGCCGTCCGGAATATAACAAAATTGGCAAAGAGGATCGTACAAAGTTTCTGAACTCATCCTTTAAACACAGTGCAGGACTGTTTTGCAACATGATCATTGATAATATTTTGCACATTTATTTGTTTTGTTAATGTGCATGCAAAGACACGGACACGGTGGGCGGAATCTCCCATTTCCATGCTAATCCTTTAATCCTTTAAAACCGAGAGGGGGAAATCCTTTAAAACCGAGATGAGAAAAACTTTTTTCACACAGAGAGTGGTGAATCTCTGGAACTCCCTGCCACAGAGGGTAGTCGAGGCCAGTTCATTGGCTATATTTAAGAGGGAGTTAGATGTGGCCCTTGTGGCTAAGGGGATCAGAGGGTATGGAGAGAAGGCAGGTACGGGATACTGAGTTGGATGATCAGCCATGATCATATTGAATGGCGGTGCAGGCTCGAAGGGCCGAATGGCCTACTCCTGCACCTAATTTCTATGTTTCTATGTATATCTCTAAACTAAAACTCAAGGATTTCCAGTGGGTCCATATCATGGACCCACAGATCCACACTCAGAGGGATGGACTGTGGTCCACTGCTGGTATACCTCCTTCGCCTGTTTGGTGAATCCAAAACTCTTCTATATATCAGCACACCTCCTCCAATTGCCATAACGGTATGGGCAGCGAGTGAAAAACGAGTCAAACTTAACTAAATGGGTGGAATAGTCTTTCTTTCAAATGCAAACAATTGTTCTAGGTACCTTAGCCAACCTACATTTCCAATCAAAATGCAAAAACCCATATTTGATTCCCCGCCCCCCCACCATCCCCCTCCCCACGTATTTCCAGTCTGAAGAAGGGTCACAACACGGAAACATCACCAATCCCTTTTCTTCAGAGATGCTGCCTGACCTGCTGTTACTCCAGCACTTTGTGTCTGCAGATTGGCAATGGGAGGGGGAGTTGAAGTGCTGAGCTACTGGGAGATCAGATAGGTTAGGAAGGACTGCGCGGAGGTGTTCAGCGAAATGATCGCCGAGCCTGCGCTTGGTTTCGCCGATGTAAAGAAGTTGACACCTGGAACAGTGGATGCAGTAGATGAGGTTGGGGGAGGTGCAGGTGAACCTCTGCCTCACCTGGAAAGACTGCTTAGATCCTTGGATGGAGTCAAGGGGGTCGGTAAAGGGACAGGTGTTGCATCTACTGCGGTTGCAGGGGAAAATACCTGGGGAGGGGGTGGTTTGGGTGGGAAGGGATGAGTTGACCAGGGAGTTACGGAGAGAATGGTCTCTGCAGAAAGGGATGGAGATGGGAAGATGTGGCCAGTAGTGGGATCCCATTGGAGGTGGCAAAAATGTTGGAGGATTATTTGCTGTATGTGACGGCTGATGGGATGGAAGGTGAGATACACATTTTGTCCATCTGCAGTTCTTTCTTACACTCTACTGCGAAATCTCTTCAAGGTATGTCTACTTTGAAGAAGTTTTACTCTCTCCGACGAGAGTTCAGCAGCATCCTCTCTCACTGGTCCCCCTCTGTGATTCCTCCTTCCCCTGACTCTACAACCACTTCTTAACCCAGATCTGTTACATTCTATCTTTGTCTCGCCCCCTCCCCTTACATCAGTCTGAACAAAGGTCTCCACCCGAAACGTTGCCCATTCCTTCTCTCCAGAGATGCTGCCTCACCCGCTGAGTTACTCACGCATTTTGTGTCTACCTTAGATGTTACCAGCATCTGCAGTTCTTTCTTTCATATTTAGTTGACGATGTCAAAATTGGCTGCCATGTTTCCCTACATTACCTGGTTTCAGCACTTCAAATCATCTGCAAAGCTTTTGCGACAATCTAAGATTGTGAAAGGCAGTATCAACATTCCAAAGACATATCTGACCAGAATTATTTATCTTTTTAGCATCACCGTGTTTCGTTGTGCCACCAAAGCATTTGGAGGAATCTGCGGCGATTCGCAGAAGGGTACTTCTGCATCCTGAGGGCGACCATTTTACGCTCATCAATGTCTACAATGCCTTCAAACAGCGTAAGTGTGAATTAAGCAGTTGTAAAGTTCGTCATGATACATGGCTTTGATCCAAAATGTCACAATTTCCCCCCACTGAGGCAGCTCTCTAACCCCCTCTCTCTGCCCCCACCATCTCTCCCTCTCCCTCCCTCGCTTTCTCCACCCTCCCTCTCTGAATCTCTCGCTCTCTCTTTCTCTCTGTCTACTCTCTTTCTCACCTGCTCTCTTTCTCCTCTCTGTCATCCCTCCATTCCTTGTATCCCTGCACAGAGTGTTCTTGGATCCTCTCTGGCTTTGCTCTCTGGTTTCTACTTCCTCTCTGTTTATCAGCTTAGTTCCTGCTGTGTGACAATTATGACCCAAAATAGAAAGGTTTTAAATTTATTTTGAGACTTCTGAAATAAAATCTCATGCAATAAGAAATCAAGCTCTTCACTGTTAATCTACATTGACACTAATCAGAAACAAGTGCAGTGTGCCGCAATTAATAGTGCTTGTCTCAAAAGCAACACACTACAGTACTGTAGGTCTGAGGGACTGGATCTATATGCATTTGGAAAGGAATAACTGATTTAGGATAGTCGGCTTGGTTTTGTGTGTGGGAACATCATGTTTCATTAATTCATAAATTCTAGGAGCAGAATAAGGCCATTCGGCCCTCCAAATCTACTCCGCCATTCAATCGTGGCTAATCTATCTTTCCCTCTCATCTCCATTCTCCTGCCTTCTCCCCATAACTCCTGACACCCATACTAATCAAGAATCTGTCAATCTGTGCCTTAGAAATTTCCAATGACTTTCCACAGACAGGACAAGAGACATTTATTGTCATATGCACCAATTGGTACAGTGAGATTTGGGGTCACCATACAGTCATACGAATAAAAAGAGAAGAACAGAACACGATAGTCTTTAACATAAACATTCCCCCACACAGCGGAATCAAAGTTTTCCCACTGTGAGGGAAGGCCCAAAGCTCAGTCATGCTCCTCTTTGATGTCCTTTGATGTTTACCCTTGGTTGGGACCTCCTGAAGCCCCCCGCAGTCGCTGCTGCGGGCGGCACGATGTTCAGGCCCGCTCGCCGGGATGATGGAACTCCGACGTCGAAACGGGAGAACATCCTCAGCGGCTTGCCTCAGTCTTCTGTGGCAATGAATTCCACAGATCCACTGTCGTCTGACTAAAGAAATTCCTTCACATCTCCTTTTTAAAGATACGTCCTTTTATTCTTAGCTTATGACCTTTGGACCTAGGCTCCCCCCCACATCTCCTTTAAAATTTGGTCCTCTCTCCTTCAAACTATGCCTTCTGGTCTATGACATTTCCACGTTAGGTATAAGGTTCTGACTGTATACCCTATTTAAGCATCATAATTCTATAAACTTCTACCAGGCCTCCCCTCAACCTCTGACGTTTCAGAGAAAACAATCCAAGTTTCTCCAATTTCTAAAGCTAATACCCACTAATCCTTAACACAAAGAGCTGGAGTAACTCAGTGGCTCAGGGAGCATCCCTGGAGAACATGAATAGATCAGCATGGGATCTTGATCATCTGAGCAAATGGGCCAAGGAATGGCAGATCTCGTTGGAGACCCATCGACTATCTTTAATTGGACTTTACTAGACTCTTATCTTGCACTAAACGCTTTACCCTTAATCCTGTATCTGGACTATAGGCGGCTTGATTTTAATCATGCTGACTGGATAGCACGCAATAAAAAAGCTTTTCACTGTACTTCCTCGGTACACGTGACAATAAACTAAAGTAAACTAAACATGCTTCTTTAAATATTAACATTCTGCCTATTTCCAACAATTTTTTTGCGACTCTTTGCCTCTGGATGAAAACTGCAGTGACCAAAACATTTTTTTGCTGTTTAAAAGTTCTTAATTTGTCATAATTCCTTAATAATGCCTATACTGCTTGTGGAGCATTTCAATTTATCTGCCAGTGTGAGGATAGTCTGGGTGGTTGTCACTGAAAAATTTGCTTGCAGATAATGAAGATGAAACGTGGTGCCTGAAGAATTATCTGAGTTATTCTGCTCTGAAGTTGGCCGATATCATTCGTTACGAACTTTTGGAGCTGATGCAGAGAATCGAGCTGCCAATCTCACCACCTAACTTCGGGATGGAAGAGAACGTTCTCAACATAAAGCGAGCTCTAATCTCTGGCTACTTCCTTAAGGTGCGTGATCAGACCCCTGCCATAGTAATCAGGTCGGCATGATGACGCAGCAGTATAGCTGCTGCCTTACAGCGCCAGAGACCCGGGTTTAATCCTGACTACGGGTGCTCGTATGTGCGGAGTGTGTACGTTCTCCCTGTGATCACATGAGGTTTTCTCTGGGTTTGGACATGCAGGAAACATGTTCCTGATGTTGGGGGAGTCCAGAACCAGGGGCCACAGTTTTAGAATAAGGGATAAGCCATTTAGAACGGAGATGAGAAAACACTTTTTCACACAAAGAGTTGTGAATCTGTGGAATTCTCTGCCTCAGAGGGCGGTGGAGGCCAGTTCTCTGGATATTTTCAAGAGAGAGCTAGATAGGGCTCTTAAAGATAGCGGAGTTAGGGGGTATGGGGAGAAGGCAGGAACGGGGTACAGATTGTGGAAGATCAGCCATGATCTCATTTAATGGCGGTGCTGGCTCGAAGGGCCGGAATGCCTACTCCTACATTGTATCTATTGTATCTCTAAAGTCTAAAGTACGATCTACAGTCTAATTGATGCTAACGGTAGACATTTATTAAGCTATGTACACCAATGTTGCATGCCATAGCATGGTGATCTTTCCTTGTAACTTATTTATTGGTATTGGTTTATGATAGTCACGTCTACTGAGGTGCAGTAAAAGCCTTTGTTTTGCTTGCTTTCCAGGAAAATATTACCATACATTAGTCTCTCAGGTAGTGCATAAAGAGTAGGTGAATCAAGGACCAGAGGACATAGGTTTAAGGTGAAGGGGAAAAGATATAATAGGAATCTGAGGGGTAACTTTTGTGGTGGTGGGTGTATGGAACGAGCTGCTGTAGGAGGTAGTTGAGGCTGGGACTATCCCAACGTTTCAGAAACAGCTAGATAGGTACAAGGATCGGACAGGTTTGGAGGGATATGGTTCAAACGCAGACAGGTGGGACTAGTGTAGCTGGGACATGTTGGCCAGTGGGAAAGTTGAGCCGAAGGGCCTGTTTCCACACTGTGCCACTGACTCTATAAAGAGAAACAGTGCAGAATATGATGCTTCAACTACCGAGAAACTGCAGATTTAAAACAAACACCAGGGCTCCTGACCTACCATGTTATTATTGAAGCTGCAAAATTCAATTGAGTGGAAGAAATGTTCACAAAGTTGACTTGCTTCAGGGAATGAAGTTTCCAAAATAAATTTGAATAGAGTGGCCGCTCTTTTCAGTGATGTTGATCTCTCTGGGTTTAGCTGCAACAGCCAATAAACCTGCCTAAAACGGCTCTAATGAACCTCTTTCTTGATTGGATCTGAGAATTTATTTTATGTATATATATATATATATATATACATGAGACCCCGCCGACAAGTAATTATCCCGTACGCTACACTCTAGGGACACTATAGAGTTTTTACCAAAGCCAATTTACAGACAAACCTTTATGTCTTTGGAGTTTGGGAGGACATCGGAGCACCCAGAAAAACCCCACACGGTCACAGGGAGAACGTCCAAACTCTGTACAGCCAACACCTGCAGTTAGGATTCAACCCAATTCTTTGGCACTCTAATGGGCCTGTCCCACTTAGGCTATTTTTAGGTGACTGCCAGTGACTGTCATAGTAGTAGCAGGTCGCCGAGAATCCGGCGACTGGACTGCCCTTCGACATTACATTCAAAATAGAATCATTACTTTAACAACAACAAAAAACTGAAGTCGGCACCGGCGACAACCTACGTCACCTGATGAGAGCCTACATTAGCCTGGTGACAACCTACGTCAGGAGAAGTCAAGCTACGCTCATTGGCGTCAAACCCACTGTCGCCGACTGTCTCCGAAAAATGTTCAACCATGTTGAAAATCCAGCGGCGACCAGAAAGACGCTACGACTCTTTGGGGAACTGAGGAGACGACTCACAACCATACAGGCGACACCCCAGTGACCATGTGGTGACAGCCTAGTCGCCGGCAGTTGCCTAAATAATAGCCTGTGGGACAGGCCCATAAGGCAGCAACTCTACTGCTGCACCACTGTGTGTCCCCCTCCGCCCCCCTTGCCCCCCTGATAGGATCTCTTGAATTCTTGACATGATTTTCTGAGAATTTACTTTATGTGCATATATAGACTTTATACTTTAGAGATACAGTGTAAAAACAGGTCCCTTTGGACACCGAGTCCTCACTGACCAGCCATCACCCCGTACACTACACACGAGGGACAATTTACAGTTTTAATTGTAACCAATTAATCTACAAACCTGTACGTCTGAAGAGTGTATGAGGAAACGGGAGCATCCTGAGAAAACCCACGTGGACACAGGGAGAATGGACAAACTCCATGCAGACAGCACCTGTAGTCACGTTCGAACCCCGGTCTCTGGCGCTTGATACATAGTACAGATCAAACTTGATCTCACAATTTATGTGACAGGGAAATCTTAGCACTTTGATGGAATGAGGTTGTGATTACATTCTTGATATATGGTATCGACACAATACGGGAGACCTAATAGAAGTATACATAATTATGAAAGGCATAAAGGGAGAAAGTCAGAACCTTTTGAAATGTCAAAGGCGAGAGGGCATAGCTGTAAGGTCGGGGTGGGGGGAATAGTTTTTTTACATACCTGGTGCCTGGAACGTGCTGCCAGAGGAAATATTTTAGATAGGCACATGGATTTGCAGGGAATGGAAGGATATGGATCATGTGCAGATAGAGGAGATTAACGGGATCATAAGACACAAAGTACTGGGGTAACCCCAAGGATCAGGCAGCATCTCTGTAGAACATGGATAGGTGATGCTTTGGGTCTCGATTCGAAACGTCACCTATCCACGTTCTCCCAAGATGCTGCCTGACCTGATGAGTTACTCCAGCACTTTGTGCCCTTCTATCTATTAACCAGCACCTGCAGTTCCTTGTTTCTATTTCTAACTGTGCATCACGTTCAGATCAGATATTGTGGGTAAAAGGGCCTATTCTCAAATTGTACTATTCTGCGCTCTTAGTATGTTCTATGTTATATGCAGTTCAATGGAAAATGTAAGGATTGTTTTTATTATATCAGATTAATAACACTACTTTCCCCTTTTCTCTCTGCACCCTTCCTCTCTCTACCCCGCCCTCAAACACGACCTGTTTCTAGGTGGCCAGAGATGTGGATGGATCTGGAAATTACTTGATGCTGAATCACAATCACGTGGCTCACCTACATCCTATGTCGTCTTACCTCACCCGAAAACCTCAGCTGCCGCCTCCCTCCTGGGTCCTTTATCATGAGTTTACCATCTTTCAAGACAACTGTATCAGTGTTGTCTCCGAGATTCACCCGGAAATGTAAGGCTGGTGTAAAATGGGTTTCTTTCTTCAGAATTGGATTGTTATAGAGTCATACAGTATGGAATAAAGGCCCTTTGGTTCAATTTGCTCCAGGTACACTAGTCCTACCTGCCTGCGTTTGAACCTGTCCTATCCATGTACCTGTCTAACTGTTTCTTAAATATTGGGTGAGTCCCTGCCTCAACTACCTCCTCTGGCAGCTCGTTCCATACACCTACCACCCTTTGTGTGAAAATGTTACCCCTCAAATTCCTCATAAATCTTTTCCCCCTCACCTTAAACCTATGTCCTCTGGTCCTCGATTCCCCTGCTAAGAGATTCTGTGCATCAACCTGATGTATTCCTCTCATGAATTTATACTCCTCTATAAGTACACCCCTCATCCTTCTGTGCTCCAAGGAATAGAGTCCTAGCCTACTCAACCTCTCCCTATAGCTCTGACCCTCGAGTCCTGGCAACTTCCTTGTAAATCTTCTCGGTACCATTTCCAGCTTGACAACATCTTTCTTATAACATGGTGCCCAGAACTGAACACAATACTCTAAATGCGGCCTCCCCAACATCTTTTATAACTGCAGCATGAGCATATGTGTGTATTATATGTGTATGCAGCTCATTGCGTGTGCCAGGATTGTTTGATAAAACCTATTAAAATGATTCTAGGATTCTGAGCTTTATGAATAGAACTATGGAGTAGATAGAAGAGAGAACAGTGCAGCACAGGAGCAGACCCTTCAGCCCACAATGTCCATGTCAAACAAGATGCCAGGTTTAACTAACCTCATCTGCCTGCACATAATCCCACCATTCCTTGCATATCCATGTGCCTCTCTAAAATCTTCTTAGATGTCACTTAGCATATCTGCCTCCTCCACCATCACTGCCACATACTGCATTCTGTGTGAAACAAAACCTACCCCGCACAACTCCTTTAAACTATGCTTCTCTCCCCTTCAATCTATGTCCTCCAGTCTTTGACATTTCCTCCCTAGTGAAAAGGTTCTGACCATCTCCCCTATCTAAGCCTCCATAATTTTATATACGTATCAGAACTTCCCTCAACCTCCAACACTCAGGAGAAAAAAAATCCTAGTTTGTCCAATCTCTCGACCATCAGAGGAATAGATCCGGTAGACGCGCAGTCTCTTGCCCAGAGTAGGGGAATCGAGAACCAGGGGACATAGGTTTAAGGTGAGGAGGGAAAGATTTTATAGGAACCTGAGACATAACTTTTTCACACAAAGGGTGGTGGATGTATGGAACGATCTACCGGAGTAGGTGGTTGAGGCAGGTACTATCACAACGTTTAAGAAACCAGTACATGGATAGGACAGGTTTGCAGGTATATGGGCTAAACACAGACATGTGGGACTTGTGTGGATGGGACATGTTGGCCGGCGTGGGCAAGATGGGCTGAAGGGCCTGTTTCCATGCTGTAAGACTATGACTCTCCTTGTAACTAATAACCTCTAATCAAGGTAACAATCTGGGACGTCTCTGCCGCACCCGATCTCTCTTACAAGTGGGAGTAAGTAATAATTAACAATGTAAAAAAACAGCTGTATCCAATTCTTGATATCATTCTTTAGGTAAGATGTGAAGGCCTTAAGAGGCAGTGCAGAAGAGACATAAGGTGGTTCTAGCGGTGAGGGATTTTAAATACTCGAAGAATCTGAGATTGTTCTGGGAGTAGGGGGTGGACAGAATAAGTAGAGGGAAACCGATCCTGAAAAACTGACTGAGGAACCAAAGTGGTGTGCGTAGAATCTGTTTGTCAGCAAGTGGTTAGAATTTGGAATACACTACTGGGGGAGTAGTTAATGTTAAGGTTAATGGAAGCGGGTTTAGTAGTGGCTATCAAAAGGGAACTGCATAAGTACTTGAAAGTACTCAAAACGTTGTTGCAAGAAGCTGGGTGAACTGGATTAAAACAGAAACAAGGAACTGCCAATGCTGATTTGCAAGAAAAGACATTCAGTGCCCTCCATAATGTTTGGGACAAAGACCCATCATTTATTTACTTCCTCTATTCCACATTTTGAGATTTGTAATTTAATAAAATCACACGTGGTTAAAGTGCACATTGTCAGATTTTATTAAAAGGATATTGTTATACATTTTGGTTTCACCATGTAGAAATTACAGCTGCGTTTATACAGAGTCCCCCCCATTTTAGGGCACCATAATGTTTGGGACACATGGCTTCACAGGTGTTTGTAATTGCTCAGGTGTGTTTAATTGCCCCCTTAATGCAGGTATAAGACTCTCAGCACCTGGTCTTTCCTCCAGTCTTTCCATCACCTTTGGAAACTTTTATTGCTGTTTATCAACATGAGGACCAAAGTTGTGCCAATGAAAGTCAAAGAAGCCATTATGAGACTAGGAAACAAGAATAAAACTGTTATAGAAATCAGCCAAACCTTAGGCTTACCAAAATCAACTGTTTGAAACGTCATTAAGAAGAAAGAGAGCACTGGTGAGCTTATTAATCGCAAAGGGACTGGCAGGCCAAGGAAGCCCTCCACAGCTGATGACAGAAGAATTCTCTCTATAATAAAGAAAAAATCCAAACACCTGTCCGACAGATCAGAAACATTCTTCAGGAGTCAAGTGTGGATTTGTCAATGACCACTGTTCACAGAAGACTTCATGAACAAAAATACAGAGGCTACACTGCAAGATGCAAACCACTGGTTAGCTGCAAAAATAGGATGGCCGGGTTACAGTTTGCCAAGAAGTACTTAAAAGAGCAACCACAGTTCTGGAAAAAGGTCTTGTGGACAGATGAGACGAAGATTAACTTATATCAGAGTGATGGCAAGAGCAAAGTATGAAGGAGAGAAGGAACTGCCCAAGATCCAAAGCAGACCACCTCATCTGTGAAACACGGTGGTGGGGGTGTTATGGCCTGGGCATGTATGGCTGCTGAAGGTACTGGCTCACTTATCTTCATTAATGATACAACTGCTGATGGTAGTAGCATAATGAATTCTGAAGTGTACAGATGCATCCTATCTGCTCAAGTTCACACAAATGCCTCAAAACGCATTGGCCGGCGGTTCATTTTACAGCAAGACAATGATCCCAAACATACTGCTAAAGCAACAAAGGAGTTTTTCAAAGCTAAAAAATGGACAAATCTTTGTAGCCAAGTCAATCACACGATCCAAACCCAATTGAGCATGTCTTTTATATGCTGAAGAGAAAACTGAAGGAGACTAGCCCACAAAACAAGCATAAGCTAAAGATGGCTGTAATACAGGCCTGGCAGAGCATCACCAGAGAAGACACCCAGCAACTGGTGATGTCCATGAATCGCAGACTTCAAGCAGTCATTGCATGCAAAGAATATGCAATAAAATGCTAAACATGACTACTTTAATTACATTATATTGCAATGTGGCAAACATTATGGTGCCCTAAAATGGGGGGACAAGTATAAACACTGCTGTAATATCTACATGGTGAAACCAAAATGTATAAAAATGGCCTTTATTAAAATCTGACAATGTGCACTTTAACCATATGTGATTTTTTTCTATTACAAATCTCAAATTGTAGACTACAGAGGTAAATATATAAATGATGGGCCTTTGTCCCAAACATTATAGAGGGCATTGTAGTGCTGGAGTAACTCAGCAGGTCAGCTGGTCTCTCTGGAGAGCGTGGATAGGTGACATTTTGTGTCTGGTCCCTTCTTCTGACTGATTATGCGTGGGGTGGGGGGGTGGAGAGGGGAGTTGAAAGAAAGCCTGAAGAGAGGAGAAGCTGGACAAGTAATCGGTGGATGCAGGTGGGTTTTGAAAGATGGTCAGATTAAGGCCAGAGATGAAAAGACAAGGTATGAGGCAAAAGGATTGAAGAGATGCAAATGGTGAAGCTAGAGGAAGGAATGTGGTTTAGTTTAGATATATAGATGGAAATAGGCCATCCGGCCCACCGTGCCCACGCCGTCCAATGGTCCCCGTATATTAGTTCTATCCCATCACTAGAGACAATTTACAGAAGCCAATTAACCAACAAACCTGCATGTCTATGAAACCAGAGCACTGGGAGAAAACCCATGCGGTCATGGGTAGAATGTACAAATTCGGTACAGATGGCACCCGTGGTTAGGATCGAACCTAGGTCCCTCACACTGTGTGGCAGAACTGTACCGCTGCAACACTGGTGCGTATATAGGTGGATGTATGTGTAAGCGGAGGGGATAAATAGGTGCGAGTCCAGGTGTAGCATATTGGAGGGGTGGGGAGGGGTTGTTGTAGTTATATAAAATAGTAAGATTAAACGAGAACTTACCAGTTCGAAGTTTGATCTGTATTTTATGAGGAGTTACGATGAGGGATTACGTGCCCTCCGCTCCCACCCTCAACTATAGAGATCAACTGGTATTTAAGCTCCTTTTCTTTACTATGTTTATTTCAATTATTGTGTCTTCTGTGATTCCATACCGCTGCTTTGAAGTATGTCGCGCATGCGTGCTGGACGGGTTCTTCACGTAGTCACTCACGTGACTCCGAAGTAAAATTAGAAATATCAATGTTCATACCATCAGGTTGTAAGCTACCCAAGCAGAATGTGTGGTGCAGTCAGTCCAGTTTGTGTGTGGCCTCACTCTGGTAATGGTGGAGGCCCAGGACAGAAAGAGTTAAATTAATTTATCATCCAGGAGTTCCAGCAGACCTAGTGCGTGTTTGGTGAAACGGTTGCTGAGGCTAAGCTTTGTCTCACCAATGTACAGGAGGCCACTACAGGAACACTAGATGCAGTAGTTGAGGTTGGAGGAGATGCCCGTGAACATCTGTCTCACCTGATGCATCTCCTGCGGTTGCAGGGGAAAGTACCTGGGGAGAGGTTGGTTTCCGTGGGAAGGGATGAGTGAACCAAGTCGTTGCAGAGGGAGTAGTCTTGGCAGAAGGTGCAAACAGGTGGGGATGGATCAATGATTTCTTTATTGTCAGTATTACCAGGTACAGTGAAATACATTTTTTTGCATACAGATCAGCAAGACTATCCCCGGACATAAACACAATTGTACAGTTAGTACAGTATGCACAGAGCAGCCCAAGGAATCCATATTGCAAGAGGCGTCATTTTACAGTCCGAGCTGAAGCTGGCCACAAAGGCTCGTTGCATCCGTCCCTTCCTCCATTCCGGTCGCCCCGCAAACCGTCGTCACTCGCCATGCTAGACTCTCTTCAGCCCTTGTTCCCGGAAAGTCAGCGGAAAGATAACTTCTGAAGACGGGTCTCGACCCGAAAAGTTACCCATTCCTTCTCTCCAGAGCTGCTTGCTGTCCGGCTGAGTTACTCATTTTAAGTCTATCTTCGGTTTAAACCAGCTTCTGCAGTTCCTTCCTACACATTATTTACGGTGTACAGAGTGAATAACGTTTAGTGCAAGATAAAACAGGTAAAGTCCGATCAAAGATAGTCCAAACCAGGCTGTGATGCATCCCGATAAAAGGCTTTCTACGGCGCATCTGTAGAAGTTGGTGAGAGTTGTCAGGAACATGCCGAACTTCCTAAGACTTCTAAGGAAGTAGAGTCATATGATCCATATCCTTCCATTATTTTGTTTTTAAGTATGAATTTCTAAGACACATGGATATGCAGGGAGTGAAAGGATATGGATCAGGTGAGGACAGAGGAGGTCAGTTTATCTAGGCATTACGTTCAGCATAGACATTGTGGGCCAAATGGCCTGTTCTTGTGCTGTACTGTACTGTCTTTGTACTATATTCTAAAGTCATGGCAAAACACTTATTCCGCTAATCTTCACCTTGAATCTACACTCCTGCACTACTGACAATTATTTTGTGAAATTTGGATAAAGGGATTTTGTAATTTTAGATATGCCACATCATAGGGTTTTCCAAAGTTCACTTGGGTATCACTTCCTGAAAAAATATTAATTGACAGGGTCAGACAGGGCCTTCCCCATTCTGAATTTGTGTTGACTGCTGTTTCCCGGCTTTGCAAATGTACAGAAAATCATTATTTCTTTGGCAGATTGTACTAAAGGTTGCTCAGAAAATATGCATTTTTTAAAAAGAAATATTTGTTAAGGCCTGGATAGTGGATGAGGAAAGGATGTGTCCACTAATGGGAGAATGTTGGGTCAGATACCTCAGGCTCAGAATAAAAGGACGTACCTTTAGGAAGGAGATGAGGAGCAGTTTCTTTAGTCCCAGGATGGTGAAACCGTGGAATTCTTTGCCACAGACGGCTGTGGAGGCCAAGCCAGTGGATATTTTAAAGGCAGAGATTCTTGATTAGTACGGGTGTCAGGGGTTATGGGGAGAAGGCAGGAGAATGAGGTTGAGAGGGAAAGTTCGATCAGCCATGATTGACTGGCGGTGTAGGTTGAGAATTAACCTTAATTCTGCTCCTATCAGGGTTATTTGCTTGTCCCTTTAACCTGCTTATCACCTGCTGGTATACCATATTAAATTTATCACTATTATCTGGGCTATATTTGATTTATAAGAGAGCACAATTTTTGTATTTCTCACAATGAATGAGGCATTTAGGTATGTATAGAGGTTTTGCATTTTGGTAAGTCAAACTAAGACAGAGTTTTCATAATGAATTGTAGGGCCTTGTGCAGTGTGATCTGGAAATGCAAGTTGCCTGGACTCAAGGGATTGAGTTATAGGGAGAGGTTGGGCAGGCATGGTCTTGATTCCTTTGAGTATTGGAGTCTGAAGAGCGATCTTAGAGAGGTGAATAAAATCATGATATTGATACAGTCCTTTTCCCAGGGTTGGGAAATTAAACCTGGAGGGCAAAGGTTTAAGGTGAGAGTTGATGAGGTAGTTATGATAACAGCACATAAAAGACATTTGGATAGTTATATGGATAGGAAGGATTCAGAGGGATATGAGTCAACACAAACAAAGTGAACTAGCTTACATGGGCATCTTGATCAACGTGGACAAGTTGGGCGGAAGGACCAGTTTCTGTGCTGTAAGACTCTATGACCATTCAGTTATGGGCACCACTGCACTTGATGTTCCATCAACCAAGCCTTCCTCTCTCCTTTATGGTATAGCTATCTCAACAATTTACTGCCCCACACAAGAGATTAGTGTGCAAAATTAGAGCACATTGTATTGGGGGTAGGGTATTGACATAGCAATGATACAAAATTTTGAGATTAAAAAAATCAAGTCTGCAATTTATCCAATCAGATAAAGCATAAAGAGAAGTTTAATTTGACACCTAATTCACTTTCATATCTTCAGTATTAAAAAAGTTATGGCCATTTTCATACTCGGAAATTAGCATCTTGTTCACTATTGCTTTTCCATTGACTTAACACAAAAGCTGTGATCAAGGACAGCCAAAAGCCCATAACTTTCTTAAAAGGCAAAACGTGTGGTGAGACGTGTGAGTTCTTCCAGCTCTTCCGTTCTCTTGTTCCAGGTTTCCAACATCTGCAGCCACGTTTGTCTTTGATCTTTTTTTAAGTGTTATCTATCATCTCCACAGGCAGATTGTTGAGCGAGATTATGAATACTCATCCCTGTAGTACCCAACAAGTTACAGTCTGCCAAACCACATTTGATTCATTATTCCCTCTTTGTTTTCTGTTTATTAACCAACTCTGTAGCCATGACAGTATAACGCCATCCCCCACCCAACACCATGTGCTACATCTTTTTCCAAAAATATTTGTATATGTTTTAGGAGCTTTCGTCCCATCTAGTCTACTCCGTCATTCAATCACGGCTGATCTATATTTCCCTCTCAACATCATTCTCCAGCCTTCTCCCCATATCCCCTGACACCCGTACTAATCAAGAATTTGTCAATCTCCGACTTTAAGATATCCATTGACTTTGCCTCCACAGCTTTCTGTGGCAATGAATTCCACAGATTCACCACCCTCTGACTATAGAAATCCCTCCTCATCTCCGTTCTGAAGGTACAACCATTTATTCTGAGGTTGTACCCCCTGGTCCTAGACACCCCCACCAGTGGAAATATCCTCTCCAGTCTGAAGATTGTTCTCAACCCGAAACGTCACCCATTCCTTCTATCCAGAGGTGCCGCCTGTCCCGCTGAGTTACTCCAGCGTTTTGTGTCTTTCTCCACTTTCATTCAATCCAGGCCTTTCACTATTCAAAATATATAACCCATTTTAGCTGGGAATTTCTGGCACCCCAAAATCTGTTGATTTTTTTAAATTCCTTCTCTGTTTCCTTCCTGTAGGCTGCTTGAGTTTGCACCACAGTACTACCTTAGCAACCTACCAGCCAGCGAGAGCCGTGACCTGCTGATGGAACTGAGGGAGAAGGAGAGCGGGGCTGAAACCCAGCCTGATGAGGAGTCGGAGGAAACTCTGAGGGAGGAAGAAAACTTGGAAGTGGGCGAAAATGAGGAGCTCTGCCTGCTTCAGTAAATGGAGAGAGAGAGGCGGTCGCACTGCAAAGAGAGCAAAGGCACCGGTCCACTAATGACAACTGGCCCTCCGACATGGCCCGTACATGACCTGGGAACCAAATCCAGCATAGGAAATACTTCTGACACTATCTCGCCATCTCTTATTAACAGAATCGACAGGAGGTTTGATTTTTTAATCTCTGCTGTCCCAGGACGTGATCTTCATAACATGGGTGACAATGTCAGTAACGCTCCTGGAGGGAGTGGGAAGAAGACTGGAAGGAGAAGTTTGGAGCAAGTGACTAATTTCCCCCAAAGAACAGACAGTGTGGGCCACTTTCAATGCTGTGTGATTCTGAGATTCTAGTCAAAACATATTTTGGTTCAGTAAACAGTGAGTCACTTTCAGATGAAATGATTCCCCCGACCTATCTTTTTATCTGCCTATTCTTCTTCGAGCTAGCAACTTGTGGTTGGGTCTGCTTATCTTTTCCTGGGGCTTAAGGTCATAAGTAATAGGAGCGGAGGTAGGCCATTCGGCCCATCAAATCTACTCAGCCATTCAATCATGGCTGTTCTATCTCTCCCACCTAACCCCATTCTCCTGCCTTCTCCCCATAACCCCTAACTGCAGTGTACTTACTGCAGAGTGCATTATAAAGGTCCCATGTTAGATGAGCTTAGGGGCCATTTTCACCCATTTGCGTTAATGGCCCGTAACATGGAATTACCCTTTTTGTTAACGTGATGGTGTCAACTCTGCTCTGGAAACAGTGAAATTTAGTTTAATTTAGAGATACTGCGTGGAAACAGGTCCTTCGGCACAACATGTCCACGCCGACCAACAATCACCCATACATTAGTTCTCTCCTACACAATTTACGGAAGCCAATTAACCTACTGCACATCTTTGGAATGTGGGAGGAAACCGTTGCACCCGGTCTCGTCCCGAAATATCACCCATTCCTTCTCTCCAGAAATGTTGCCTGACCCGCTGAATTACTCCAGCATGTGTCTTATCACCCAGAGAAAACCCACTTGGTCACAAGGAGAACATACAAACTCCGTACAGACAGCATCCATAGTCAGGATCGAACCCAGGTTTCTGGCGCTGTACGGCAGCAACTCTACTGTTGCACTTACGTGCCGAATTGCCACATGGATGCGTGCAGGTATTGTTCTTCTGAGCTTGGCACCAAAGCAAGTAATTCGATATTTAATTTTGCAGCTCGCGAGTGTTTTGTTTTAATTCTGCCTCGGGCAGTGAAGAAAATATCCCAATTTCCCAAAACTGGCATTCCTCACTAAGAACACAAAACAATACTTTTAAAAGCAGTCAGAGGCCCAAGATTTTCAACAAAAAAAGCTTTTCTCAGCATAAATTCTCTTGAAAGATAATCAAATTGTCGCTTAAAAGGTACTGTTTAAGTAAATGAATGTGAACAATGAATCGATAAGATGCCTAGTGAAGACGAAGATTGTGGCACCAAATGGCCTCTTTCTCTGGTGTAACACTTCAGGGTTCCATGGCCATCGTACTCGTTACCGCTTCTGGATATATACATAGTACACCTCGCCACAAAACCTCACCTCTACCCTGGAGAAAATTCTGTATGTGCATGTGTGTCTTTATCCGCATGTGCGTGTTTGATCTGTGCTCATGGACATATTTGTAAATCCAAATACGTTGTCCCTTGCAGTTTGCACAAGAGACACTTGTAACGTGGACGGAGGTAATGTAGCAATACAAGGGTCGAATGCACTACTTGGCTTTTTAAGAGGTTGGACACTAAATTGGTTGTATAGTTACTGGGAATTGTATTATACAACTAGATTTGCAACTTTCTCCTTTACTCCTTGTAGATAGTTCGGTGGTTTTACCCCAGTTTTTATGTTGGCTTCCGTTAAGAAGAGCAAGAGCTGACTAGAATGCTGGATCGGTCAATAGTTCAGTTCAGTTTAGCTTCTTGCCACCTGTACAGTGAAAAGTTTTACAGATTTCTGTCCATAACACTTCAGGACATCTGACCACCATACGGCACACTGGAGGACCTCCATCTTGACTAGTACATCCACCACCATCATAGTGCTGAGTGATGCTGTATCTAGAGCTTTTCAACGTATTACATCCTGATCCAGAGATCTCCAGATACAAAGTGTTGGGTCAGGTAGCATCGCTGGAGAACTTCAGCAGGTCAGGTAGCATCGCTGGAGAACATGGATAGGTGACGTTTCGGGTCGAGATGCTTCTGAAGAAGTCTGAAGGAGGGTCTCGACTGGAAACGTCACTGATCTGTGTTCTCCAGCAACGCTGCTTGATCTGCTGAGTCACTCCAGCACTTTGTGTATTAACCAGCATCTGCAGTTCTTTGTTTCTACACATGGCACGGTGGATTGTTTATTTGGAAGCATCTCCACCTTCTGTAAATGATCTCAAGTACAACCCAGTTTGATGCCCAGTGGATCGGTTTGTAGCAGCTGAGGTGCTTAAGCCGATAGTCGTCATTGTTTGAGAGAACAGTAGTCGCTGCCATTCTAGTTCCTCTCTCTGTGTCTGCTCTACGGTTTACTTGGGAGAAATGGTCAGGGGGTGTGGGTTCTCATTCCGAGGATGAGCGATTTCAGAGCATCTTTCCACACATTCTTTAGATAGTCATACAGCATGGAAACAGGCCCTTCATGTCAACTTGCCCACACAGACCAACATGTTCCTCTGCATCAGTCCCACCAGCCTGCATTTGGCCCATATCCCTCTAAACCTGTACTATCCATTCACCTGTCTAATTGTTTCTTAAAAGCTGCGATAGTACCTGCCTCAACTACCTCCTCTGGCAGCTCGTTCCATATACACACCACCCTTTGTGTGAAAAAGTTACCCCTCAGGTTACTATTAAATCTTTCCCTCCTCACTTTAACCCATGTCCTCTAATTCTCGATTCCCCTACTCTGGGCAACAGACTCTATGCGATCTATCCGATCTAGTCCTCTCATGATTTTGTTCGTTTTTGCTTTTCTTGATTGATCAGCAGAGCTTTTGCTTTGAATATGCTGCAGCGGAGTATTGAAGTGTCCTATTTAATAAATAAGTCTTTCCTTATTTGTTTTCCTGCCTTCATCCTTCATATGAAACTTTAAAACTAGGGAATTCTGGAATGGTAGGTGAAAACAGATCACGTTTTTGTATTTAGCTCCTCTAGTTTTTTTGTCACGTGAGCCGAGGTACAATGCAGAGCTTTTGTTGGTATGTACAAGTGTCCAGAGAATAGTGTCTTTACATGTAAAGTTAACTTCAAATCTTGGAGCTGAAATGAAATATGTGAATGGTTCCCAAAACATTGACTAACTTGGGCTCCAGGTAGCCGCTATCACAAGTGGCAAAGTGACCAGCTGTGCCCTGGGAAATAAATGCCTGGTGTTGTTGCCGAGGCTCGATTCTGTACCTTGTATTGTGCTAGTTACTCTCTGTCTCTTTATGGCCCAGTTGCTGGTTTAAGGAGGGAAAATATCATCTGGAGTTCTCATTCTTCATCTCTCTGCACCAATGGGGAAAGTTAGATGTTAAAAGGGATAAGCTTGGATTGGATCAACTTCGATTGTTTTCTGTAGAATGCCAGAGGTTCATGAATTCATGTTAGAATTAGACCATTCGGCCCCTTCAAGTCTACTCCACCATTCAGTCTTAGCTGATGTATTTTTCCCTCTCAACCCCATTCTCGTGCCTTCTCCCCGTAACCCCTGACACCCGTACTAATCAGGATTCTGTCAATATCCGTCTTCAAAATATTGTTTATTGATGGCCTCCACAGGCTTCTGTGGCAATGAATTCCACAGATTCACCACCATCTGACTAAAAAAATTCATCCTCATCTTTCTAACAGTACTTCCTTTTACTCTGAGGCTGTGGCCTCTGGTCGTAGACTCTCCCACTAGTGGAAACATCTGCTCCACATCTTCTCTATCCAGGCTTTTCACTATTCGGTAAGTTTCAATGTTTCAGGTTGAGGGGAGATCGGATAGTAGTATATAAAATAATGAGAGCCATAGCTAGGGTAAACAGCAAGATCCTTTTTCCCAAGACTAAACTAGAGGGGATAGTTTTAAGATGAGACGAGCTAAAGGAGATGATGAGGCATTGTTACAGAGGGTGGTGGGTGCCTAAAATACACTGCTACGGATAGTGGTGGAGGCAGATAACAACAGTGGGGTTTAAGAGGCTTGTACATGGCTTGGCATGGAATGGAGGGATATGGATCCTGTTCAGGAGAAGAGATTAGTTTATCTTCCCGTTATATTCAGCACTGAAATTGCAATGTTCCAATGTGGTACTTTTCTGTGTACTATGTTCTAACTAGTGCACTGATGGCTGCTGTTTGAGCTGATTGGGTTGTACGTTGGCAAGACGTGTGGAAGTTGAACCCAAACGTGAGCATCAGTCACAAGAAGAAATGTAAAATTACCTTTGCAAAGTCACATCTTTTGATCACGATGAGAGCCACAAATGTGAATAATTGTAAATTATTTCCATTATGATTTTGATAAAAGTCAATGTGTTGAGCTAATGTATCTCAACTACATATGCTGACTGACCTTACATGGGACATAGGTCCACCACAAGTAATAGCTTTAAAATCCATATTTTAATTTTGACCCATTAAGACGGCATAGGATTTTATTCACCTTTTGTGGCTGAACGCTAATGTTTCAACTTGGGGGTGGGGGAAAAAGTAACAGCTCAATTAATCTGCCCCGAAACGTCACCTAACTATGTTCACCAGGGATGCTGCCTGACCCGCTGAGTTACCCCAGCACTTTGTGTCTTTTTTGTTCATCAGCATTTGCAATTCCTTGTTTCTACCCAATTAATCTGCAGGCCTGTTTATCTTTGACATCTGAAGAAGGGTCTCAACCCGACATCCATATTTTCCAGAAATACTGGACCTAAAGTGCTAGATTAACTCAGCGGGTCAAGCAGCATCTCTGGAGAACAGAGATAGGTGCAATTTTGGGTCGGAACCCTTCTCTTTTCCACAGGTGCTGCCTGACACACTGATTTACTCCAGCATTTTGTGCCTTTTTATAAATCTGCCATTTCTTGTTTCTCCTTATCTCTTGTTGTTCTGCTGCGGGTGAGGTACAGACCCACCTTTTTCAGAGCTTGTGTAAACCTAACAATTTCACAAATTTTATTTTATCGGGATGCATCACAGCACGGTTTGGGAACTGCTCCATCCAAGACTGCGAGAAATTGCAGCGAATTGTGGACGCAGCCCAGACCATCACACAAACCAACCTCCCTTCCATTGACTCCATTTATATCTCACGCTGCCTCGGCAAGGCCACCCGCATAATCATGGACATGTCACACCGCGACCACTCCCTCTTCTCCCCTCTCCCATCGGGCAAGAGGCACAGAAGTGTGAAAACGCACACCTTCAGGTTCAGCGACAGTTTCTTCCCAGCTGTTATCAGGCAACTGAACCTACCTTTCAACAACCAGAGAGCGGTCCTGAGCTATCAGCTATCTCAATGGAGACCCACAGACTATCTTTATTCAGAATTGATTGGACTTTATCTTGCAGATGACGTTATTCCCGTTATCCTGTATTACATTATGGATGGCTTTATTGTAATCATGTATAGTCTTTCTGCGGACTGGATAGCACTGTGCCTCCCTCAGTACACGTGAACTGAACTAAAATCCAGGTAGCTAGGCATTGACATTTCTTCAGTATTTCATGAGTGGCACATCTGCTCTGGATTAACAAAAAGTAAACTCTGAACATTTGAGATACTGCACAGTAGGCATAAGGAACTGCAGGCGCGGGAATCTTGAGCAACAAACACAAACTACTGGAGTAACTCGGCGTGGCTGCAGCATCTCTGGAGGACGTTTAGTTTAGAGATGCAGCATGGTAACAGGCCCATCGGCCCACTGTATCCACGCCAACCATGGATCACCCGTTTACACTAGTTCCAGGTAATCCAACATGGATAAGCGACGTTTCATGTTCGGACCCTTCATCAGGCTGAATGTAATTGCGGGGGTTTAAAGCTGGACAAAGCTAGGCAAGTGATAGGTGGACGGGGGGGGGGGGGGGGGTTGGCAGATGAGTGGGCCAAGGCCAGAGATGAAAATGAGACGAAGGGTTGTGAGAAACGAACAGTAGAGGCGTGAAGTATGATATTGTACATCTGTTGTTGCCAACTCAAATCGGTTTAAATGGTGATTAAATTAGTTACTATTAAGTGATTTAGACAATTGATACTCTAAGCATATGTTTCAAAACTGGGTTTTATTTTAATTTTAAGGCAGAACATGCTGCTCTATCCTTGGCTAGGGGACCTTGTTCCTCAAGAAATCAAATTGGTGTATTTGTCTTTGTCAAGAATGATTATTTATTCCAGATAATTCTATGTAACTTTGTAACCGGGGTGAAATAAGTAAATAGACAATAGGTGCAGGAGTAGGCCATTCGGCCCTTCAAGCCAGCACCGCCATTCAATGTGATCATGGCTGATCATCCACATTCAGTACCCCGTTCCTGCTTTCTCACCATATCCACTCAATCCGCTATCTTTAAGAGCCCTATTTATAGACACATTTGTATTATGCTTGACAAGCTGCACTATGTTTCCCATACTGTGAATCAATCTCTCGCATTAAATGCATGTGGATCATTTTGTAGATTCTCAAATGTTCCCGTGGTTTTGGGGTTCATGCCTTGGGATGGAGGAGCATTATTGTTTAAAACGAACATTTATTAAGGTCACATCCTGCAACAACAAAGTCATAAGTTCAGTGCCGTGGGTTTGTTTTGGGCGATGAGGAGTAGTGGGCAAGGAAGGAGTGTTTAATTTGCAAATGGTGGCTTTGCTTTGGACAGTAATGTCCATACATTGAAAGTTTTACGTTTATTTTCTGTATGTGCCAACTGCACAGCTGATATATTCTACTGTGCTACTATTGAGTCTGGAGCTAACTGAGAATTTAGGTGTTGCTGCTATATTTAATTTGGTTCATACTTTTTCTCCCTCTCGCCATTTCTAGAATACAGGCCTTACAAGCACATGGAACTCCGATTGCAAAGTTATTGTACATTTATGAATGTGATACAGACGATATTTAAAATTAATCAACAAATTTTAGTGGTGATGGTAATGTGAATTTTAACGATTACAAAATGAAACAAAAACCATTTTTGTTTTACTGTTTTTCTTTTAACAGAGTGCACATTACATTGAAAAGATCTTGTGCCTGCAACTGACATCTTAGAACATAGAACAGTACACAGCAGAGTACAGGACTACACTGTAGTAGTGGTTTTTAAGAAAAATTTAGAAAGACACATGGACATGCAGGGAATGGAGTTGATGTACGTCATGTACAGGCAGGTTAGAGTTGGTCTTGGCATCATGTTTGGCACAAAGATTGAGTTAGTGCGTTGGAGTTTAGTTCATTGTCACAGGTACAGTGAAAAGCTTTTGTTGCGTGCTAACCAGTCACTGGAAAGACAATTCAATAGACAATAGGTGCAGGAGTAGGCCATTTGGCCCTTCGAGCCAGCACCGATCATCCCCAATCAGTATCCCGTTCCTGCCTTCTCCCCATATCCCCTGACTCCGCTATCTTTAAGAGCCCTCTATAGCTCTGCCTCCATCGCCCTCTGAGGCAGAGAATTCCACAGACTCACCACTCTCTGTGAGAAAAAGTGTTTTCTCATCTCCGTTCTAAATGGCTTACTCCTTATTCTTAAACTGGCCCCTGGTTCTGGACTCCCCCAACATCGGGAACATGTTTCCTGCCTCTAGCGTGTCTAAGCCCTTAACAATCTTATATGTTTCAATGAGATGCCCTCTCATCCTTCTAAACTCCAGAGTGTACAAGCCCAGCTGCTCCATTCTCTCAGCATATGACAGTCCCGCCATCCCTGGAATTAACCTTGTGAACCTACGCTGCACTCCCTCAATAGCAAGAATTCATGATTACTATCGAGCCACCAACAGCTTACAGCTACATGATAAAGGGAATAACGTGAAGAATGTTTAGTGCAAGATAAAGTCCAGTGAATTCCGATCAAAAGTAGTTCGAGGATCTCCAATGAGGTAGATAGTAGCTCAGGACTGCTCTCTAGTTGTTGGTAGGATGGTTCAAAAGGTTGTGATTAGGAGGCACAAAGACCTGTTCCTGTGCTGCACTGCTTACGTTCCATGAACAGTCACTACCGCCCACACGCCGGGGTCTTACATTCCGTGCCCTCTAGGACAGCTGTGGGACGCACCCTAGAGGCACGAAGGCTGAAGGTGCCCGGGTGAGGAGAGGGCCGAAAGTTCGCTGGACGATCCGGATGGTGGATGGTGGCGACGGATGCAACCTATTTTCTATGTTTCTATGAAATGGCTTCGGCTCTTGGAAGTCACCTGGGGTTAATGGCATTCAGAAGCTGTGAGAAACACACTTAAGAATAGAATTTGTGGTTAATTCTAATTTAATGTTTATGTTTGCCACGTACAGTGAAAAGCTTGCTTTTGCATGCTATCCAAACAAATCAGATAATACTGTACACAGATACAATCACTTCAAACACAAATACAATAGATAGAGCAATGGGAAGGTACAGAGTTCTCGGCATTGTAGCGCATCAGCTCCTTAGACAAAGTCTAATGGCCATACCTATTGTGCTGCCAGAAGCTCATTCTTCCGTTTGATGGACACGAAATACTGGTGTAACTCAGCGGGTCAGGCAGCATTTCTGGTGAAAAGGAATAGGTGATGTTTCTGGTCAGAATCCTTCATTAGACGATAAACCACTCTTGACTCGATGTCCACAATGGGGTAGAGATGAATCTAATGGTAGATTCCTATGTTATGGAAAGACTATTCAAAAGCCAGGTAACAAATTTGTTCCTGAGTCTGGTAGCTTTCAAGCTTCTGTATCTACCGGATGGGAGTGGGAAGAAAAAGGAATGGGACGTCTTTGATGATGTTGGTTGCTTTTTCGTGGAAGCATGGAGTTAATGATGGGGGTGGATCCTCTGTGATGGATTGGACTACATCTAAAACTCTCGGGCAGAGCTGTTCCCAAACCAAGCTGTGATCCATCTGTAGAAGTCACTAAAAACATTCAAAATGTCCTCAGTCTCTTATAATATTATTCTGGTCAAGAAGGCATGATTTTAACTGGCCAACAGCTTGGACTACTGGACTTAGCACACCGCCTACATTTTAGACCAGACTTTAGAGATACAGCGCTGAAACAGGCCCACTGAGCCCGCGCTGACCAACGATCACCCCGTACACTAGCACCATCCCCCACACTAGGGACAATTTATAATTTTACCCAAGCCAATTAACCTATAAACCTGTACGAGTGTGGGAGGAATCCAGAGATCCCGGGGAAACTCCAAATAGGTCACGGGGAGAACATACGAATTCTGTACAGACAGCACCAATAGTCAGGATAGAACTTTAAGGCAGCAACTCTACCACTGAGCCACTGTGTCGCTGAAATTTTATCCAAGCAATTCTTAGAGATTTGCAATGGGTGGCAGTGAGGTTGGACAATAATCCAGAGCCCTGAACTATGGAAACCAAGACAACTTCACTTCCCACCAAAACGGCTGGAGTAATTAAATTAATGTATAATTAACTGTATTACCTGAAATATAACTTGCAATTTAGACCATAACAGGACTATAAGACATTGGAGCAGAATTAGGCCATTTTGGACGTTCCAGTCTAACCTGCCATCCTCATGCCTGATCTATTTTCCCTCGCAACCCCATTCTTCTGCCTTCTCCCTGTAACTATTGACACCCGTGCTGTACAAGACCCTATCAATCTCCACTTTAAAGATACCCAAAGACCTGACCTCTACTGCCGTCTGTGGCAACGAATTCCACATATTCACCACCCACTGGCTGATGAAATTCATACACATCTCTATAGGCCCTTCGGCCCATTGAGTCTGTGCCGACCAGTGATCACCTGTACACTACTTCTATCCTACACCCTAGGAACAATTTACAGAAGCCTATTAACCTACAAACCGGCACGTCTTTGAACATGCAAACTCAGTACAGATAACAACACTTGGTCAGGATTAGAATATATATAAACATAGAAAATAGGTGCAGGAGTATGGCCTTTCAGCTCTTCGAGCCAGCACCACCATTCATTATGATTATGGCTGATCATCCAAAATCAGTACCAGTTCCTGCTTTTTCCCCAAATCCCTTGATTCCATTAGCCCTAAGAGCTAAATCTAACTCTCTTAAAAAACATCCAGTGAATTGACCTCCACTGCCTTCTGTGGCAGAGAATTCCACAGATTCACAACTCTGGGTGAAAAGTTTTTTCCTCATCACAGTCCTAAATGGCCTACCCCTTATTATTAAACTGGGACCCCTGGTTCTGGATTCCACCAACATTGGGAACATTTTTCCTGCATCTAGCCTGTCCAATCCCTTAAGAATGTTATACTGTATGGTTCTATAAGATTCCCTTTCATTCTTCTAAATTCCAGTGAAATACAAGCCCAGTCCACCCATTCTTTCATCATATGTCAGTCCCGCCATCCCGGAAATTAACCTGGCGAACCTACGCTGCACTCCCTCAATAGCAAGAATGTTCTTCCTCAAATTAGGAGACCAAAACTGTACACAATACTTCAGGTGTGGTCTCACCAGAGCCCTGTGCAACTGCAGTAGGACCTCCTTGCTCCTATACTCAAATCTTCTCACTATGAATCAAATCCTCTCGCGATGAACCTCTGGCATGGAAGGGAGCAACTCTACCGCTGTGCCACTGAACTATTGTATTGTTAAGAACACTATGGTTCACGACCGATCTTCAGGTGAGGAGGTGTGGCATTATTGAGGCAGTCAGACCATTAGGTCACACCCTGAGACCCACAGTAATTTGACTGACTCTCAACCTCCCTCTGAAATAGCTAGCCTCAGTGGTAGCTGCAAATGGGCATTGCTATCAACACCCCCAACCCATGAAAGGATTTTAAAGTAAGCTTTAGTTTGATAATTAGAGTAATTGAGTGATACAGTGTGGAAACAGGTCCTTTGGCCCAACTTGCCCACACCGGCCAACATGTCCCAGCTACACTAGTCCAACCTGCCTGTGCTTGATCCATATCCTTCCAAACTTGTCCTATCCATGTACCTGTCTAACTGTTTCTTAAACGTTGGGATAGTCGCAGCCGTAACTACCTCCTCTGGCAGCTTGTTCCGTACACCCACCAGTCTTTGTGTGAAAAAGTTACCCTTCAGATTCCTATTAAATCTTTTCCCCTTCACCTTGAACCTATTTTCTCTGGTCCTCGATTCCCCTACTCTGTGCAAGACATTCTGAGATATCTTTATATATTTGAGTCATAGAGAGCCATACAGCATGGAAAAAATAGTCCATTTGGACCAACTTGCCTACACCGACCAACATGTCCCATTTACACTAGTCCCACCGACCTGTGTGTGGCCTATATTCCTTGAGTTATAGATATAGTCATACAGTGTTGAAACAGGCCCATCGGCCCACCTACCCATGCCAACAAACATGCCCCATCTACACTTGTCACGCCTGCCTGTGCTGAGCCCATATCCATTTAAACATTTCCCATACATTTAAACATTTCCCAAATGTTTTTTAAATGTTGTGATAGTACCTTCCTCAACTACCTCCTCCACACTCTCACCACTCTTTTGTGTAAATACAGGGACTATCGCAATGTTTAAGAAGCATTTGGACAAGTATATGGATTTAGAGGATAGGGCCAAAAGCACACAGGTGAGTCTAGTGTAGATGGGGCAAAAAAATGTTGGGTGAGAAAGTTCCTAATAAATCTAACCCTCCCCACCTTAAACCTATGTCCTCTGGTTCTTGATTCCCCTACTCTGGGTAAAAGACGCAGTGCATTCACCTTATCTATTCACCTCATGATCTTATACACCTCTGTAAGATCACCCCTCCGCATCCTGCACTGCAAGGAATGGAGTGATAGCCTGCTTAAGCTCTCCCTGTAGCTCAGGCCCTCAAGTCTCCTGGCTGAACATCCTTGTAAATCTTCTCTGCACTCTTACCAACTTAAAAATGGTGCTTTTGTTTTGTCCATGTCTTTCAAGTTCAAGTGAGTTTATTGTCATGTGTCCCTGATAGGACAATGAAATTCTTGCTTTGCTTCAGCACACAGAACATAGTTCGCCTCTTTTGACATGGATTTGGTTCTTATTCCGTGAACTTGTGTGAGGTGGTTAGCTTGAAGTAACTTCTGAGAAAGTGGTGGTTGTTGAAAATCCGACTGTAGCTTTATATTTCCTCTTTGGGGTATAAAGACGTTAATTGTAAAATGCGATAGCATTAATCATTTTTGTAATAATTAGGAAGCATTACACCTGTCGAGTTGAGTGTTCTTGGTGAACGTGTACTGTGGGAATACCACTGGGGAATATTATGACCCAGGGGATTATCTGTGGATTTCACTGATGTTTACTGATGGCCTCACTATGGGACCTTGAGAAGGCGTTCCAAGAATCTCCTCCAACATGAAAAAAAAAGTCCAAAGAAATGTCTCGACCGGAAACTTCACCCATTCTATCTCACCAGAGATGCTGCCTGTCCCGCTGAGTTACTCCAGCGTTTTGTGTCTTATCTTCCGTGTAAACCAGCATCTGCAGTTCCTTCCTACACATGGGGGAAAAAAAGGTACAACTAAATACTGGCCAGGACCAGGGGCCACAGTTTAAGAATAAGGAGTAAGCCATTTAGAACGGAGACGAGGAAACACTTTTTCTCACAGAGAGTGGTGAGTCTATGGAATTCTCTGCCTCAGAGGGCGGTGGAGGCCGGTTCTCTGGATGCTTTCAAGAGAGAGCTAGATAGGGCTCTTAAAAATAGCAGTCCGGGGATATGGGGAGAAGGCAGGAACGGGGTACTGATTGGGGATGATCAGCCATGATCACATTGAAGGGCCGAATGGCCTACTCCTGCACCTATTGTCTATTAAGGTGGCTGTTGCAATATTTTCAAAGTGTGCTCATTGCAACCATAAAGGGGAAATATTGATAGATATATTTTGAATCATAGTGTGGAATCAGGCCCTTTGGCCAAAATTACTTACACCGATCAACATGTCCCATCTACACTAAGTCCCACCTGCCTGCGTTTTGCCCATATTCCTCCAAACCTGTCCTATCTATGTACCTATCTAATTGCTTCTTAAAGGTTGTGATAGTACCTGTCTCAATTACCTCCTCTGGCAGCTCTCTCCATACACCCACGTTATTCATGTTGGAGGAGAGTCCTGGAATGTCTTCTAAAGGTTCCAAAGTGAGGCCATCAGTAAACATCCGTGAAATCCACAGATAATCCCCTGGGATAATGTTTCAGTCAAAACATTATCCCTCAGATTCCCATAAATCTTTCACTATTCACCTTAAACCTATGCCCTGTGGTTCTCGATTCCCCTACTTTGGGCAAGAGACTTTGTGCGTCTACCCGATCTATGATTTTATGCACCTCTAAGAGATCATCCTCATCCTCCTGCTCTCTAGGGAATAGAGTCCTAGCCAGCTCAACCTCTCCCTGTAGCTCAGTCCCTCAAGTCCTGACAACACCACGGCAGGTGACCTTTGAAAACCAGACGTCCAAGTCTAGGCATTAAAACCAGGTGTACAGACACAAAAAGCTGGAGTAACTCAGCGGGTCAGGCAGCATCTCTGGAGGAAAGTAATAGGTGACGTTTCGGGTCGAGACCCTTCCAGCTTTTTGTGTCTGTCTTTGGATTAAACCTGCATTTGCAGTTCCTCCCTAAATAAAAGGTATGTTTACATTTGTGGCGATGCAAGGAATGTTTCTTCCCAGCAGTTATCAGGCAACTGAACCATCCTACCGCAACCAGAGAGCGGTCCTAAACTACTATTGGACTTAGATCGGACTTTCCTGGCTTTACCTTACACTAAATAATATTCCCTTGTCATGTATCTGTACACTGAATGGCTCGATTGTGTTTATGTATTTTCTTGCCACTGGCTGCTTAGCACACAACAAAAGCTTTTCACTGTACCTCGGTACACGTGACAATAAACTAAACTGGAGCTGAATGAGGAGTGTTGATAGCTGATAAGCATTTCACGGTACTGGGCCCGTACTCGCTGGAGTTTAGAAGGATGAGGGGGATTAGAAACATAGAAAATAGGTGCAGGAGTAGGGCATTCGGCCCTTCGAGCCTGCACTGCCATTCAATATGATCATGGCTGATCATCCAACTCAGTATCCCGTACCTGCCTTCTCTCCATACCCCAGATCCCTTTAGCCACAAGGGCCACATCTAACTCCCTCTTAAATATAGCCAATGAACGGACCTCAACTACCTTCTGTGGCAGAGAGTTCCAGAGATTCACCACTCTCTGTGTGAAAACTTATTGAAACTTACAGAATAGTGAAAGGCCTAGAGTGAGTGGATGAGAAGAGGATGTTTCCACTAGTGGGAGAGTCTAGGACCAGAGGGCACAGCTTCAGAATGAAAGGACGTCCCTTTAGATTGGAGATGAGGAGGAATTTCTTTAGTCAGAGGGTGGTGAATCTGTGGAATTCATTGCCACAGAAGGGTGTGGTGACTAAGTCATTCGGTATATTTAAAGCAGAGATTGACAGATACGTGATTAGTTGGGGAGAAGGCAGGAGAATGGGATTGAGAGAGAAAGATAGATCGGCCATGATTGAATGGCGGAGTAAACTTGATGGGCTGAATGGCCTAATTCTGCTCCTATGACTTTTGGATATGACCTTATGAAGTCCAGATGCTGATTTGCAAAAATATCCCCACAAAGTGTTGGAGTAGCTCAGCAGGTCAGGTTTTTCACTGCACCTCGGTACACGTGACAATAAACTAAACTCGGGTCAGGCAGCTTCTCTGGAGGATGTGGATAAGGAATGTTTCTGCTCTATGACTTTGGTCAGAATAGTTTTGTTTTTGGGGGTCAGCTGTGCTCCAGAGCTTCAGTTACTGAATTCACTGTGATTCTCTCCCTTGCTCCTCAGTCTGGAGAAAGGTCCTGACACGAAACATCTTCTGTCCATCTCCCTGCCTGCTAGCCTTGCCAGATGCATGTCAGGTGAATAAGTTAAGGCTGAATGCTGTAATCGGAAAGGGAAAGTAAAAATGAAAATAGAAACAGCAAAAAAGGAATGTGAGAATAAAGATTAGCAAGAATCTTTCTATGCTTCTATGTAAGAATGGGCAGTACAGAGGCTCAGTGGCAGAGTCACTGCCTCACAGTGCCACAGACCCGGGTTCGGTCATCACCATTTGTGCAGAGTTTATACGTTCTCCCTGTGACTGAGTGGGTTTCATCCGGGTGCTCCGGTTTCCTTCCATATTCCAAAGATGTGCAGGTCTGTGGGTTAATTGGCTTCCTGGTGTGTAGGATGTGAAACTGGGATAACATCGCACCAGTGTGAACGGGTGATTGTTGGTCAGCACACACCTGGTGGACCGAAGGGCCTCTTTCCATGCTGTATCACTCAAGTGTAGTGCATGCATATCTTACCTCAGAATGTTGTATGTATTAATCCCCTCAAGGGCTGCTAACATTTGCTGTCTTTGTTGGAGCCATCTCCCTCCTTTCACGATGTTACATTGGCATTTCTCCAGCTTGAGTACAACTTCCATGACTGAGGCTTTGTGAAAGGTTGTGGTCAGGGCTTCAACAACCTGCTGACTCATCGTGTTTTTGGATGGATGATCGCCACATCTGCTTTGAGTTATGCCAGTATTTCTGGCTTATACCGAGGTCATATTGCCATAGAGTGATACAATTTGTCCACACCGGCCAACATGTCCCAGTTACACTAGCCCCACCTGCCTGTGTTTGGCCCATATCCCTCCAAACCTGTCCTATCCATGTACCTGTATAACTGTTTCTTAAACATTGGGATAGTCCAAGCCTCAACTACCTCCTCTGGCAGCTCGTTCCATACACCCACCACCCTTTGTGTGAAAACGTTATCCCACAGATTCCTATTAAATCTTTTCCCCTTCACCTTAAACCTATGTCCTCTGGTCATCGATTCACCTACTCTGAGCAAGAGTGTATGGAACGAGCTACCAGGGGAGGTGGTTGTGGGAGGGACTGTGAGCAAGAGACTCTGTGCATCTACCCGAACTACTCCCCTAAAGTCCACACTATTAACTTCCATCACTTCCTCTTCTCCCATTTCCAGTCAGCGAAATTTGAGACTTAAATGCTCATCACCTCTGCCTTTCCTCCATCCTTCTCAGGACTTGATCTTTCTCATGTGCAATTGGCCCTGACCATCATATAACTATTGCCCCTCCCATTCCCACACTAACCTTTCTGTCCTGGGCCTCCTCCATTTGTCAGAGTGAGGCAAACAACAGCATTTCCATGGGCAGTTTACAAGCCAGTGATATGAATGTTGATTTCACAAACTTCAAGGAATCTTTACATTCCCTCTCTCGCCATCCTTCCCCTACCCAAGTCATACCAGCTTCAACTGCGTCCTGTTGAGTTTCAAATATGGCATGTAAATCTTTTTCCCTTCACCTTAAACCTATGTCCTCTGCTCCTCGATTCACCTTCCTCCAACGTTCACAAAGGTAAATTCTATACTGGGGCGTTCAGATTCCTTGCAGGGAGTACTACAATTTATACAGTATTTTGCAGGGTGGCGAAACAGTAGAGTTGCTGCCTTATAATGCTTTCGGTGCCAGAGACCCCGGTTCGTTCCTGACTACAGCTGCTGTCTGTACGGAGCTTGTACGTTCTCCCCGTGACCTGCGTGGGTTTTCTCCGAGATCTCCGGGTTTCCTCCCACACTCCAAAGGAGCACAGGTTTGTAGGTTAATGGGCTGGTATCAATGTAAAATTGTCTCAAGGATCGTGTTAATGTGGGGATCGCTGGTCGGCGCGGACTCGGTGGGCCGAAGGGCCTGTTTCGTCGCTGTATCTCTGAAGCCTAAAGTAGCCCTAATGGTCCCCCTTTGCTCTCAGCGCCCCTCCACCCACCTCATGCCAGATCCCTCTTATTAAGGGGGTATTCCAGATACCTTTTTGTCGTTCACTTTTTAGACAAAGCTGAAAAGTCCAAGGTTTTCCACATTCTTTCAGGAATGTTTCACCACATGAAAGATACTTTGCAACGAGGTGGAATACTCCTGGGGGAAAGCACTAATTAATCAGATCCCAGTGAAAATGCTTCTAAACAGCACTGATTTAGAGAAATTTACATCTTACACAGAACTGCCAGTATGACTCGAACTATTTCCTTTTTGGCTGTCTCTAACCACAAACTTTATTTCAGTTTCAATTGTGACCCCTCTCAAAGCTGACTAACGTATTTCTAGGTATTTCATTCAAGAATAAATGCACAAAGAAAAGTTAATTTTGGTTAAAAAATCAGTAATGCCTCTCCACTTTACTGTAACTACTTACCTCGAAAAATCCCATTCACAAACTGCTCAACTAGTCTGCAGCACACCAGGGCACTGTACATACCACTGTAGCTGTGGCATACCAACGCCTCTACTTCCTAGGAAGGCATAGGAAGTTTGGCATGTCCCCTGCAACTCTCACCAACTTCTACAGATGCGCCATAGAAAGCATTTTATCGGGATGCATCACAGCTTGGTTTGGGAAGAAATTGCAGCGAATTGTGGACGCAGCCCAGACCATCACACAAATCAACCTCGTCGAGACCCTTCTTCAGACTGACAATAGACAATAGGTGCAAGAGTAGGTCATTCGGCCCTTCGAGCCAGCACGGCCATTCAAGGTGATCATGGCTGATCATCCCCAATCAGTACCCCGTTCCTGCTTTCTCCCCATATCCCCTGACTCCGCTATCTTTAAGAGCCCTATCTAGCTCTCTCTTGAAAGTATCCAGAGAACCAACCTCCACTGCCCTCCGAGGCAGAGAATTCCACACTCACAACTCTCTGTGAAAAAGTGTTTCCTCATCTCTGTTCTAAACCTTACCCCTTACTCTTAAACTGTGGCCCCTGGTTCTGGACTCCCCCAACATCGGGAACATGTTTCCTGCCTGTAGCGTGTCCAAACCCTTTATAATCTTATATGTTTCAATAAGATCCCCCTCATCCTTCTAAATTCCAGAATATACAAGCCCAGCTGCTCCATTCTCTCAGCATATGACTGTCCCGCCATCCCGGGAATTAACCTCGTGAACCTACGCTGCACTCCCTCAATAGCAAGAATGTCCTTCCTCAAATTAGGGGACCAAAACTGCACACAATACTCCAGGTGTGGTCTCACTAGGGCTCTACAACTGCAGAAGGACCTCTTTGCTCCTACACTCAACTCCTCTTGATGTCAGGGGAGTGGGCAGTACAGAGATAAAATGTAGTCGGAAACAGTCAGACTGGTGGGAGAACTGGGAATGGGGGAGGGGATGGAGAGCGAGGGAATGCAAGGGCTACTTGAAGTTGGAGAAGTCAATGTTCATACCACTGGGGTGTAAGCAGCCCAAGCGAAATATGAGGCGCTGTTCCTCCTGTTCTTCATTCTGACAATGGAGGAGGCCCAGGACAGAAAGGTCAGTGTGGGAATGGGAGTGTTTAGCAACCGGGAGATCAGGTTGGTTTAGGTGGACCGAGCGGAGGTGTTTAGCGAAACAATCGCCGAGACTGTGCTTGGTCTCGCCGATGTACAGGAGTCCACAGCTGGAACAGCGGATACAGTAGATGAGGTTGGAGGAGGTGCAAGTGAACCTGAAAAGACTGTAGTGATCCTTAGACGGAGTCGAGGGGGGAGGTATGAAGAGGATGCTATGAGGATGCAGGGTGATTTGGATAGGTTGGGTGAGGGCAGATGCATGGCAGGTTCAGTATAATGTGGGTAAAAGTGAGGTTATTCACTTTGGTGGCAAGAACAATAAATAATAATAAATTTTATTTGTGGGCGCCTTTCAAAAGTCTCAAGGACACCTTACAGAATTTAACAAGAGAAAAAACATAATCGGAGTAAAATAAATAGTAAAGACATCACCAATACACAAATTAAAGACAGAATTCGATCCAAAGACAAAAAAATCAAAAACACAATGTGAAGAGAGAGCAGCGGCAGCTAAACCACGCCAGCGTCCACTCTCCCTTCCGACAGCCATCTTGGGCACAAACTAAAATAATCACTTACACACAAAAATCATCCCCCCACAATGGTTACCACTGTGGGGGAAGGCACAATGTCCAGTCCCCATCCCCAGTTCTCCCAAAGTCAGGCCTATTGAGGCCACCGCTATTGCCTCTACGGAGGCCCGATGTTCCTGGCCGTTCTCGCCGGGTGCTGTTGCCCCGGCGTCGGGAGAGACCTCTCAGCGGCTGGGCCTCCTGGAACGGCCGCTTCCTAGCTGGAGACCGCGGCTTCATGAATAATCTAACGTGAAGTTAGATTATTATCTGAATGGTGTCGGGTTATGAAAAGTAGACCTGGGTGTCCTAGTACATCAGTCACTGAAAGTAAGCATGCAGGTACAACGAGAGGAGTTGAACATGGGAGAAAAGAGGTCCTGCTGTTGTACAAGGCCCTAGTGAGTCCACACCTGGAATATTGTATGCAGTTTTGGTCTTATTTGAGGAAGGACATTCTTGCTATTGTGGGAGTGCAGCGTTGGTTCACCAGTTTAATTCCTGGGATGGTGGGACTGTTATATGATGCAAGAATGGAGCGGCTGGGCTTGTATTTACTGAATTTAGAAAGATGAGAGGGGATCTTATAGAAACATATAAAATTATGAAGGGATTGGACACGCTAACTGTACGAAACATGTTCTCGATGTTGGGGGAGTCCAGAACCAGGGGCTACAGTTTAAGAATAAGGGGTAAGCCATTTAGAACTGAGATGAGTAAAAACTTTTTCACACAGAGAGTGGTGAATTTGTGGAATTCTCTGTCTCAGAAGGCAATGGAGGCTGATTCACTGGATGCATTCAAAAGAGAGTTAGAGCTCTTAGGGCTAGTGGAACCAAGGGGATATGGAGAGAAGGCAGGGGCGGGGTACTGATTGTGGATGATCAGCCATGATCACATTGAATGGCAGTGCTGGCTCGAAGGGCCAAATTGCCTACTCCTGCACCTATTGTTTATGTATCTATGAGTTGCGGAGGGAACGGTCTCCGCAGAAGGCAGAAAGGAGTGGAAATGGGAAGATGTGGCTGGTAGTGGGATCCCGTTGGAGGTGGCGAAAATGTCGGAGGTTTACGTGCTGTTTATGCGACGGCTGATGGGGTGGAAGGGTGGAAGAACCTACGCTCGATCGTAATCACGCATTGTCTTTCCGCTGACTGGTTAGCACGCAACAAAAGCTTTTCACTGTACCTCGATACACGTGACAATAAACTAAACTCAAACTGAAAGGAAATTATCTCAGCACTCTTCCCAGTTTAATAAGATCCTTCCAAAAACAGGGTGACAAAAACTGAAGACAATTAATACTCCAAATGTGGCCTGACCAAATGCTTTGAATCATGGCCTCATGAAGCACGGAAATAGGCCCTTCAGCCCAACTGGTCCATGCTGACCAAACTGCCCCATCTAAGCTAATCCCATTGGCCTGCATTTGGTCCACGTCCCTCTAAATTAATTACAGGTTGTTGTTTACACAAAGTATGATCAACAGGGAATACAGTCTGTAGATAGACACAAAATGGTGGAGCAACTAAGCGGGACAGGCAGCATCTCTGGAGAGAAAGAATGGGTGACGTTTCGGGTCGAGACCGTTCCAGACTTAGAAACATAGAAAATAGGTGCTGGAGGAGGCCATTCGGCCTTTCGAGCCAGCATCGCCATTCACTGTGATCATGGCTGATCGTCCCCTATCAATAACCCGTGCCTGCCTTCTCACCATATCCCTTGATTCCACTAGCCCCTAGAGCTTTATCTAACTCTCTCTTAAATCCATCCAGTGATTTGGCCTCCACTGCCCTCTGTGGCAGGGAATTCCACAAATTCACAACTCCCTGGGTGAAAAGGTTTTATCTCACCTCAGTCTTAAATGGCCTCTCCTTTAATCTAAGATTGTGGCCCCTGGTTCTGGACTCGCACAACATAACCATATAACCATATAACCATATAACAATTACAGCACGGAAACAGGCCATCTCGACCCTTCTAGTCCGTGCCGAACATTGGGAACATTGGGAACATTTTTCTGCATCTAGCTTGTCCAGTCCTTTTATAATATTATATGTTTCTATAAGATCCCCCTCATCCTTCTAAACTCCAGTGAATACAAGCCTAGTCTTTTCAATCTTTCCTCATATGACAGTCCCGCCATCCCAGGGATCAATCTCGTGAACCTACGCTGCACTGCCTCAATCACAAGGATGTCCTTCCTCAAATTAGGAGACCTAAACTGGACACAATACTCCAGATGTGGTCTCACCAGAGCCCTATCCAACTGCAGAAGAACCTCTTTACTCCTATACTGAAATTGTTATGAAGGCCAACATTCCATTAGCTTTCTTCACTGCCTGCTGTACCTGTAAGCCAACTTTCAGTGACCGGTGTACAAGGACACCCAGGTCTCGCTGTACCTCCCCCTTACCTAACCTAACCCCATTGAGATAATAATCTGCCCCCTTGTTTTTGCCACCAAAGTGGATAACCTCACATTTATCTATATTATACTGCATCTGCCACACATCTGCCCAACTGTCCAGGTCACTCTGCAACCTCCTAACATCCTCTTCACAGTTCACACTACCACCCAGCTTTGTGTCATCCGCAAACTTGCTAGTGTTGCTTCTAATTCCCTCTTCCAAATCATTAATATACAGTGGCTTGCAAAAGTTTTCATACCCCTTGAACTTTTCCACATTTTGTCACGTTACAACCACAAACGTAAATGTATTTTATTGAGATTTTATGTGATAAACCAACACAAAGTGGCGCATAATTGTGAAGTGGAAGGAAAATGATACATGGTTTTCAAATTTTTTTACAAATAAAAAACTGAAAAGTGTGGCGTGCAAAGGTATTCAGCCCCCTTTACTCTGATACCCCTAAATAAAATCCAGTGCAACCAATTACCTTCAGAAGTCACCTAATTAGTAAATAGAGTCCACGTGTGTAATCTAATCTCAGTATAAATACAGCTGTTCTGTGAAGGCCTCAGATGTTTGTTAGAGAACATTAGTGAACAAACAGCATCATGAAGCCCAAGGAACACACCAGACAGGTCAGGGATAAAGTTGTGGAGAAGTTCATAGCAGGGTTAGGTTATAAAAAAAGATCCCAAGCTTTGAACATCTCACGGAGCACTGTTCAATCCATCATCCGAAAATGGAAAGAGTATGGCACAACTGCAAACCTACCAAGACATGGCCGTCCACCTAAACTGACAGGCCGGGCAAGGAGAGCATTGATCAGAGAAGCAGCCAAGAGGCCCATGGTAACTCTGGAGGAGCTGCAGAGATCCACAGCTCAGGTGGGAGAATCTGTCCACAGGACAACTATTAGTCGTGCACTCCACAAATCGGGCCTTTATGGAAGAGTGGCAAGAAGAAAGCCATTGTTGAAAAAAAGCCATAAGAAGTCCCATTTTCAGTTTGCCACAAGCCATGTGGGGGACACAGCAAACATGTGGAGGAAGGTGCTCTGGTCAGATGAGACCAAAATTGAAGTTTTTGGCCTAAATGCAAAACGCTATGTGTGGCGGAAAACTAACACTGCACATCACCCTGAACACACCATCCCCACTGTGAAACATGGTGGTGGCAGCATCATGCTGTGGGGATGCTTTTCTTCAGCAGGGACAGGGAAGCTGGTCAGAGTTGATGGGAAGATGGATGGAGCCAAATACAGGGCAATCTTGGAAGAAAACCTGTTAGAGTCTGCAAAAGACTTGAGACTGGGGCAGAGGTTCACCTTCCAGCAGGACAATGACCCTAAACATACAGCCAGAGCTACAATGGAATGGTTTAGATCAAAGCATATTCATGTGTTAGAATGGCCCAGTCAAAGTCCAGACCTAAATCCAATTGAGAAATCTCTGGCAAGACTTGAAAATTGCTGTTGACAGACGCTCTCCATCCAATCTGACTGAGCTTGAGCTATTTTGCAAAGAAGAATGGGCAAAAATTTCAGTCTCTAGATGTGCAAAGCTGGTAGAGACATACCCCAAAAGACTTGCAGCTGTAATTGCAGCGAAAGGTGGTTCTACAAAGTATTGACTCAGGGGGGCTGAATACTTTTGCACGCCACACTTTTCAGTTTTTTATTTGTAAAAAAATTTGAAAACCATGTATCATTTTCCTTCCACTTCACAATTATGCGCCACTTTGTGTTGGTCTATCACATAAAATCCCAATAAAATACATTTACGCTTGTGGTTGTATCATGACAAAATGCGGAAAAGTTCAAGGGGTATGAAAACTTTTGCAAGCCACTGTATATGGTAAACAGTTGCGGCCCCAACAACGAGCCTTGCGGCACTCCACTCGCCACTGCCTGCCATTCTGAAAAGGTCCCGTTCACTCCTACTCTTTGCTTCCTGTCTGCCAACCAATTTTCTATCCACGTCAACACCCTAGGTTGATTAGTGTCACACATACCAAGGTGAGTCGAAGGGCCTGTTTATGTGTTATGTCTCTAAACTCTAAACTTTAGAGGGATATGGGCCAAACTAGTGTAGCTGGGACAAGTTGGATTCACCACGGAGTGGGCGATGCCTTACCTGGAGTGTTGGGTCTGCTGCTTCAACATCATGGAGCTGTGGTTTGCGGAGCTCCCAGCCTCGGGCCGCACTGATTTCAACATCGCGGATCCCTGGGTTCCCTTTGCCGAGGGCCGCCAGCGTGAATCTCCACCCAGCTCAGCCTGTGGACTTCGGGAGCCACGGTCTCCAGTAGGAAGTGGCCGATTCGGAAGTCGAAGCCGCTGAGAATGTTCTCCCATTCCGACGTCGGATGGTGACCCCAAAATTTCATTATACCAATTGGTGCATGTTACAATAAGTGTCTCTTGAATTGAATGTGGAATATTAAGAAATAAAGAAACTACAAATACACTAAGAGCAAAAATGTTTTTTTCTCGCTGCCTTCAGAGCAAAATCATCCAGAAGTTCACCAAGATCTGTTTGTCTAAGTTTCTCACTCTTAATGCACAGAATGCTCAGTGCAGACAACCTCTCGTGAGACATTGTGGACCTTAATTCATTTTTAATTCTTTTGAGTCTTGAAAAAGACCTCTCTCCCGAGCAGTTGGTGACCATTATGCTAAGAAACAGCAGCAAGATTGCTTCCACATTAGAGAAGGCCATCTGAATTGTTTCATTGTATATTATTTGACAAAGGTCTGTATGAGACAGAGAGTGCTCTTCTGTATGCCTATGGCTTTGTTTCACGTACGAGTGAAAGTGCAAAAATTCATCAGCAAGTTCCAGCTCAACATCTTCTGTGCATGCTTCCATCAACAGTTCAACACCTTGCCGAATTTCTTGCTTAGATGCGGTCAGATTAGCAAGAAAGGAAAACTGTTGTGCAACTTAACTGTACACAGTACCTCTTCTTTGGTTTCAAGTGCATCTAGTATAGGAATAAAGGATTTTATTCTAAACTTATCTCTTGAAGAGAGTTTATCTAAAGCATCAGGACCAGGTGCACTTTCATCATTTCCTTACTCTTTGTCTCCCTGTGACAGTTCTGTAGTTAACATCTGGCAAGGTGGCCTTTGCTTGTTGCTCAAGCTCATCAAAATCTTCTCTAATTTTGCTTACAAAATCCTGAAATGAACTGTACAAACTTGCACAAGTACTCAATAACAGTTTGGATATCTGAATGGCTTTGTTGACCTTGTGGAAATGACCTGGCAGACGGGTCCAAAAATGCAGCGTAAACACAAATTCCAGTTCTTCCATTTTCTGCAAAAGATTGTTAGCTTGAAGCCTGGTATCACCCTTCACATTAACATCAGAGTACAAATGTCTGTGGGCAGCAGTGATAGTGCTGTAACTTTCCAAAATAGCTTCAGTGGCTTTTGCCAGTGCCTCTCACCTAGTGTCTGACAAATATTTAGGCACTTTTGACTGAGGTTGCAAAAATGATTTTAGAACTGCCCATCTCTTTGTGGAGGATGAAACGAAGGTATATATTTCATTGATAATTCCAAAGCAGTTCACTGCATCAAGGCAGCAATCAACAGCCGAACAACCCACCAAATGTAATGAGTGAGCAGCGCATGGAATAAATCTTGCTAATTTGTTTTTTTTGAGGAACTTTTGCTGCATACCCTTGTACCTACCAGCCATATTGGCAGCATTGTCATAAGTCTGCCCTCGGAAGAAGAGCTCCAAATTGCGGCGGGCGCAGAACTCATTGAGGTGGGGACGGAGGGGGACAAAGGTGAGGCCTCTGCTGAGGACAGACCGTTCGGTATCTGAGAGGGGGAGGTCAGGGGGGGATGGTCAACACACGGCAGGTATGGGGGTTGGGGCCAGAGGAAGGCAGGTGAGTGGACTGAGGCCGAGGTGATGGCTGGTGGGTGGTCAGGGAGTAGGGGGGTATGAGGAATGTAGTGTGGGTGGGGAAGAGCTGGGGTTCACATGGTTTGAGGGGAATGGGGAAGACCCAGTGGAACAGCCACTGAAGTTACCTGGGTTGTGGGGGACCAGCACTAGGACCCAGCGCAGTCAAACTCAGGGAAGTCGGAGTCTGGAGCGTGGAAACTTCAGGCCCGGTGCTGAGTCCAGGCTGCAGGTAAGGGCGACGGCTGTGGGCTGCTGGAGGGCGGTGGAGTGGCCACGGTCGGCGGGCAAAGCGTGGGAGGTCCCGGTGGGCGGGAAACCAGCCCCATCAGAGATGTTGAGCAGGGTTAACTATAGAAAGGACCGTTCCGCCTATCGTAGCGGGTGGCTGCTCGTTCCCACCCACCCTTTACCCCGCCCGGAGCCTCATCTCATCCCCTGAAGCAGGCAGGTCGGGCACAGTCGCAGCTTGTTCTGACATTGTTAAACTTGCAGCCACGCACCGACTCAAACACTCCTGACTGTTGAAAGGACAAGGCTCAGAAAATACGAATATGTCAAAAGTTTCATACACCTTGGTGGAGCGACCCGAAGCCCCCCCTAGATCTCGAGGCCCTAAGCTTAAGCTTGTCCAACTTGTACGTAAATCTGGCCCTGTGTATCCCTCTATGACTCGATGACTAATTTGTTTGTTCTCTTTGGGACATATGACAACAAAACACCCTTGGCTCGTGACAAAAGCGCATGATCTCCCACACTAAACCCTGGGGCTATTAGCACAAACATTAGACTCCAGCCTATGCTGGAAACCGCAGCTGAAGCTCGAAAGTGGGGAAATTCTCAGCGGATCACGAGAGAGAGAGAGAGAGAAGGTTTCGGGTAAATGACCTTCGGATGCCCCCGTGAACATGACATGACGAGGGTGTGGGCTGTGGGAGCCAGTGAGGAGGAACTCATCGTTGTATAGGACAAGCTTCCTTTCACGACTCGGTTAAACCGAGAAGCAACGTCCTTGGCGGGTTACGGAGAAATGGTGGGTTGTTTTAATCAAGTAACTTCCATTGAATATCAGACCAACAATCCACAAACCCTTCAAGTGCATCGCTCGCCCGTGTATTTGGAGAAGCTCTTTGGTTTTGGTCTTACTATAAAGCTGATGCTCATTTCCTGTCTCATGGGGGTTGGTGAGGAGACATCAGCCCTCCCCCTGATAATCTGTGTGGCTGCCTGGGAATGACAAGCACCATAGCTAGCCGAGAGCAATGGTTTACGTTTGCAGTTTAGGTTGTTGTCATGTGTTGTTGAATGACTCTCTACAGTATTATCACGTGCACAGTGACATTCTTCTTTTGATTACAGTTCAGTAAAGTTCAGAGGGCGGCACAGTGGTGCAGCGGTAGAGTTGCTGCCTTAGAGCACCAGAGACCCGGGTTCGATCCCGACTACGGGTGCTGTCTGCACCAAATGCAGAGTCGGTTTGTCAAGGAAGACGGTGCACAATAGAGAGCATGCTGACCGGTTGCATCGTGGCTTGGTTCGGCAACTTGAGCGCCCTGGAGAGGAAAAGACTACAAAAAGTAGTAAACACTGCCCAGTCCATCATCGGCTCTGACCTCCCATCCATCGAGGGGATCTTTCACAGTCGCTGCCTCAAAAAGGCTGGCAGTATCATCAAGGACCCACACCATCCTGGCCACACACTCATCTCCCTGCTACCTTCAGGTAGAAGGTACAGGAGTCTGAAGACTGCAACAACCAGGTTCAGGAATAACTACTTCCCCACAGCCATCAGGCTATGAAACCTGGCTCGGACAAAACTCTGAACATTAATCGCCCTTTATCTGTTATTTGCACTTTATCAGTTTATTTATTCAGTGTGTATATATTTATATAATGGTATATGGACACACTGATCTGTTCTGTAGTCAATGCCTACTATGTTCTGTTGTGCTGAAGCAAAGCAAGAATTGCATTATCCTGTCAGGGACACATGACAATAAACTCACTTGAACTTGAACTTGAACGTTGTCCCTGTGACCGTGTGGGTTTTCTCCGGGTGCTCCGGTTTCCTCCCACATTCCAAAGGCGCACAGGTTTGTAGTGTGTAGTGTGTACGATAGTGCTGGTGTGCAAGGTGATCACTGATCGCTCGGACAATTCACACTCATACCCAGCCAATTAACCCAGCAAACCTATATGTCTTTGGAGTGTGGGAGGAAACCGGAGCACCTGGAGAAAACCCACACAGTCACAGGGAGAACGTACAAACTCCTTACAGACAGCACCCAAAGTCAGGATCGAACCTGGGTCTCTGACTCTGTGAGGCAGCAGCTCTACCCACTGCACCACCGTGCCGTACCTAAATGCCACTCCCGGTAGCTCTGGAATGAAAGGAGATGGCCAGTGACTGAACTGACTAATATTTCTTTCTTAGTACATTGCTTGCCTAATCTTGTCTTGAGATATGCTGAGAACTCATATGGCCCCAAACAGTCAATCCCTTTCATTGATGATATAAAACAGAAAGATGAGATTATTGTTTAGAATTTCAGCCTTCTTAAGTTTCTTCGAGCAAAATGAATAAACAATTGTATCCATGAAGTCACAAGGTAAACCGGAGAGGCTGGAATCTTGTGTCGATGTGCTGAGTAACTCAGCGGGTCACTCAGCAACTCTGGAAATCATAGATAGAATCACCTCAGAAAGCATTTTATCGGGATGCATCACAGCTTATTTTGGGAACAGCTCCATCCAAGACTACAGGAAATTGTGAGTAATTTTGAGCACATTATCTGAGGAAGGATGTGCTGTCTCTGGAGAGGGTTCAGAGAAGGTTCACAAGAATGACCCCAGGAATGAGTCAGTGGATATTTTAACGGCAGAGTTAGATGAATTCTTGATTAGTACGGGAGTCAGTTTATGGGCAGAAGGCAGGAGAATGGGGTTTCGGAGGGAGAGATTGATCAGCCATGATTGAATGGCGGAGAAGACTTGATGGGCTGAATGGACTAATTCTGCTCCTTTTCCTTATAACCTTATGACTTTATATTGCGGCGAATTGTGGACGCAGCCCAGACCGTCACACAAACCAACCTCCCTTCTGTTGACTCCCATTTATACCTCACGCTGCCTCGGCAAGGCCAGCAACATAATGAAGGACTAGTCGCACCCTGGCCACTCCCTCTTCTCCCCTCTCTCATCGGGCAAACGGTAAAAATGTGTGAAAACGCACACCTCCAGATTCAGGGACAGTTTCTTCCCAGCTGTTATCAGGCAACTGAACCATCCTACCACAACCAGAGAGCAGTTCTGAACTACTATCTACCTCACTGGAGACCCTCAGACTATCCTTGATCGGACTTTGCTGGCTTTACCTTATTCCCTTATCATGTGTCTGTACACTGTAAATGACTCGATTGTAATCATGTATTGTCTTTCCACTGACTGGTTAGCACGCAACAAAAGCTTTTCACTGTACCTCGGTACACGTGACAATAAACTAAACTAAACTAAACTACACTGGGACTAAATTGAGTTCCTCCGGTAGCTCACATCTTGCTTCATGTTCTGGTAGCTCAGTATGTCTGACCTTTGTCTGTTCCTTTACCAACGTATCCATGTCCCTTTTATGCCAGGAAGGAACTTCAGATGCTGGTTTAAACCGAAGATTGACATAAAATGCTGGAGTAACTCAGCGGGACAGGCGGCAGCATCTCTGGAGAGAAGGAACTGTGAAGTTTTGGATCGAGACCCATCTTCGAACTGAGAGTCCGGGGAAAGGGAAATGAGAGATATAGTTCAAATTTGCGTTTATTCTAACATGCACTAATTAATACAGTGAAATTTGAGTTCCCATACAGCCATACTAAGTGAAAAGCAACAATACATACAGCCACATAAAATAAAGTTTCACATAAACATCCACCACAGTGGAATCAACATTCCTCACTGTGATGGAAGGCAATAAAGTTCAGTCATCTTCCTCCTTTGTTCACCCGTGGTCGGGGCCTTGAACCTTCCGCACTTGCCACTGCCGATGGTCCGCTGTTCAAGCCCTCTAGACGATGGTAGGGAGAGATATAGAACAAATGAAGAACGGTCTCGACCCGGAATGTCACTCATTCCTTCTCTCCTGTCCCGCTGAGTTACTCCAGCTTTGTGTGTCTATTCTCCCTTTCATGCCATGTGCTCAGGCATGTGACGTCAGGGAAAGCAAGATGGGCAGTGGCTACCCTGACTAAAATGATAAAATATATATAAAATGGTAATAAATAGTAAAGGCACGGGAGAATTATGCTTCCCTAAGAGATCGATCTCATAGGGAGGCATAATTCTCCCGTGCCTTTCATCCCCAGTACATTTAAAACGCGGAAGTATTGGGTAGCATGAGGATTGGCGGGTAGCAAACGTAACCCCACTTTTTAAGAAGGGAGGGAGAGAGAAAACGGGGAATTACAGACCAGTTAGTCTAACATCGGTAGTGGGGAAACAACTAGAGTCAGTTATTAAAGATGGGATAGCAGCACATTTGGAAAGTGGTGAAATCATTGGACAAAGTCAGCATGGATTTACAAAAGGTAAATCATGTCTGACGAATCTTATAGAATTTTTCGAGGATGTAACTAGTAGCGTGGATAGGGGAGAACCAGTGGATGTGGTGTATCTGGACTTCCAGAAGGCTTTCGACAAGGTCCCACATAAGAGATTAGTATACAAACTTAAAGCACACGGCATTGGGGGTTCAGTATTGATGTGGATAGAGAACTGGCTGGCAAACAGGAAGCAAAGAGTATGAGTAAACGGGTCCTTTTCACAATGGCAGGCAGTGACTAGTGGGGTACCGCAAGGCTCAGTGCTGGGACCCCAGCTATTTACAATATATATTAATGATCTGGATGAGGGAATTGAAGGCAATATCTCCAAGTTTGCGGATGACACTAAGCTGGGGGGCAGTGTTAGCTGTGAGGAGGATGCTAGGAGACTGCAAGGTGACTTGGATAGGCTGGGTGAGTGGGCAAATGTTTGGCAGATGCAGTATAATGTGGATACATGTGAGGTTATCCATTTTGGTGGCAAAAACAGGAAAGCAGACTATTATCTAAATGGTGCCCGACTAGGAAAAGGGGAGATGCAGCGAGACCTGGGTGTCATGGTACACCAATCATTGAAAGTAGGCATGCAGGTGCAGCAGGCAGTGAAGAAAGCGAATGGTATGTTAGCTTTCATAGCAAAAGGATTTGAGTATAGGAGCAGGGAGGTTCTACTGCAGTTGTACAGGGTCTTGGTGAGACCACACCTGGAGTATTGCGTACAGTTTTGGTCTCCAAATCTGAGGAAGGACATTCTTGCCATAGAGGGAGTGCAGAGAAGGTTCACCAGACTGATTCCTGGGATGTCAGGACTGTCTTATGAAGAAAGACTGGATAGACTTGGTTTATACTCTCTGGAATTTAGGAGATTGAGAGGGGATCTTATAGAAACTTATAAAATTCTTAAGGGGTTGGACAGGCTAGATGCAGGAAGATTGCTCCCGATGTTGGGGAAGTCCAGGACAAGGGGTCACAGCTTAAGGATAGAGGGGAAATCCTTTAAAACTGAGATGAGAAGAACCTTGTTCACACAGAGAGTGGTGAATCTCTGGAACTCTCTGCCACAGAGGGTAGTTGAGGCCAGTTCATTGGCTATATTTAAGAGGGAGTTAGATGTGGCCCTTGTGGCTAAAGGGATCAGGGGGTAATGAGAGAAGGCAGGTACGGGATACTGAGTTGGATGATCAGCCATGATCATATTGAATGGCGGTGCAGGCTCGAAGGGCCGAATGGCCTACTCCTGCACCTAATTTCTATGTCTATGTGTTACTCACGTGCCGTCGACGATGCTTCAAGCCATCAGTGGGAACGGTCCGTGAAGGCAGCTGAAATTCTGCCTTTACACCGTGGACTGCGTGCATGTGCTGCGCTGCGCACTGCGTATGCGCACCAGCCTACTGCGCATGCACACGCGCAATTTTCTAGGCGGGTTTTTCAAAGATGGATAGTGATTACCTGAAGAGTTTCTTGAAGCAAACTTACGAAGAAAAGACTCTCGTGGCGCTGCTGGCGTGATTACATGTGCACCCTGGGATGCTGCTGGTGTGGTGATTGGTGCTTCCTGGGGCGCTGCTGAGTGGTTACTTGCAGGGGCGGAAAACCCGGGGGGGCCAGAGGGGACACGTGCCCCCCATGTTTTGAGAGGTGGGGGACACCCCCCCTCCAAGTTTTTGTTATCCAGATTTTAATATCCGGTGAAATCGCCGCTTTCCACAAGACAATGGGGGTGGGGCTGTTGATCGAGGGCGCCGATTGGATGAGAGAGATATCGGTCAGCAGGCAATGGGGGGGTGGGACATGATGATTCAGCGCGATGATTGGTGGAGGGAGGAGTGGGGGGGGTGGGACTGAGGATAGAGTGTGGTGATTGGAGGGGGGAGACGTGGCGCAGACCTGCGCCTCATCCGCAGCCAGGATCGATCCCGACCGGGTCTCCAGCGCTGTCCCGAGTACCCCACCCCCTCGCGGGTGGCCAGAGAGGTCGGCAGCAAAGATCCTCCGCTATAGGATCTTTGGTCGGCAGTCAGACGGACGCGGTGCCCCCAGGCCCACAGCCAGCGCAGAGAAACAGCGCTAACCCAGCTAACTCTGCCTGTCCCGCCAGGTGAGCCTACAGCCCTTCCTCGACTTGGGGAAATATGGCCAGCGTGGAGAAGCAGCGCTGGTAATCCGTCAGTCCAGACAGGGCTGTAGTTAACCCGGTGAGACAGGCAGAATTGAGCTGCATTTAGCGCTGAATTGAGCCTCCGAAAGCTCGCGCGTGTGTGTGTGTGAGTGTGCACATGCTGGGGGCTGGTGGAGGCCAGGTAAGTCTTCATGTTGCTGCTGGCCCCACTGCCGCTGCCGCTGCCTTCCTCGAGGGCAGTGCTGCCCCAAACCATTGGGCTCCACTTTGCACCCCCTCGCCGTCTGGCTCTTCAAGTGCTTGGCCTTGTCGGCAGCCAGTCTCTCCACAGTGCTCTGTTGACCCCGCCTGTCCCCCTCCATTTGACTGCGGAGGTCATGAGCCTGAGCGACAGAGAGAAGCTCGCCTCGGGCGGCATGCTTGCAGTGGGCGCGAACACGTTCGGCATCTTACTTTGATCCAGCCAACGAGGACAAATACGTTTTCACATCCGCAAAGAAGCAAAGACCAGGATTTCCATGAGCAATGACAGGCTGTCTGCACTCGCCTTAATGCACATTCACTATGACTTTGCCCATGACTTGGACAAAGTGGTGAGTAGGTTTGCAGTTACATTCTCGGAAAATGGAACTGGAAAATGTGATTTATGGCTAAATGGCAATATGTGCTGGTAAGTAAGTAAGTAAGTTTATTGGCCAAGTATTCACATACAAGGAATTTGCCTTGGTGCTCCGCCCACAAGTAACAACATGACATACAGTGACAGTTACAAATGATTCAGAAAACACTAAACATTAATAATAATAAAACATTAATGATAAAACACCATTGATCAAGCATGTGAATCAACAAAATACCAGATCAAAGGGAGGCTACAGATTTTGGCTGTTGAGTAGAGCAACTACTCGTGGATAAAAACAGTTTTTATGTCTGGCTGTGGCAGCTTTGACAGTCCGGAGTCGCCTTCCAGAGGGAAGTGATTCAAAGAGTTTGTGGCCAGGGTGAGAGGGGTCAGAGATGATCTTGCCCGCTCGCTTCCTGGCCCTTGCAGTGTACAGTTCATCAATGGAGGGAAGGTTGCAGCCAATAACCTTCTCTGCTGATCGGACGATTCGCTGCAGCCTCCAGGTGTCGTGCTTGGTGGCTGAGCCAAACCAGACCATGATGGAGAAGGTGAGAACAGACTCTACGATGGCTGTGTAGAATTGGACCATCATTGCCTGTGGCAGATTGTGTTTCCTCAGCTGCCGCAGGAAGTACATCCTCTGTTGTGCCTTTTTGACTGTGGAGTCGATGGTGGCCCCCCACTTAAGGTCCTTGGAGAGGGCCATTGACAACGCCCAGAGGATTGTCGGATGCCCTCTCCTTACCTTGGAGGACTTACACAGTTCCCGCTGCATCAAAAAATCCCAGAGTATTATAAAGGACATTTCCCACCCCGGACACTCCCTGTTTGAACTGTTACCGTCAGGCAGACGGTACAGATCTACAAGGACAAGGACAAACAGACTTAAAAACAGTTTTTACCCCACTGCTATAAAGGCACTAAATGTAGCCGCCAAGGAACGCAGGGGCGATACATACATACATGAAATCGACAGAAGGATGTAGGGCTGGGTGTTTATGCGTGCTATTTTTATGATATTTATTTTAGTTGTTTATCTTTTTAAATATTTTACTTTGTATGTATCGTTAGCTTTTAGAAATGTTTGAATGGTGCACTGACTGGCTGACATTTTACAATTTCGTTGTACATGGTTCATGTTACAATGACAATAAAGAAACTATTCTATTCTATTCTATTCTATTCTATATTCTATAGTTCCCAGGAACTTAAAGGACTCCACAGATGTGACTGTGATGTTGTTGATGGTGAGTGGGGGAGGGGAGGGGGAGATCTCCTAAAGTCTACAATCAATTCCACTGTCTTAAGCGCATTGAGCTCTAGGTTGTTGCTACGGCACTAGGACGCCAGCTGTGACACTTCCTGTCTGTGGTCTGCCAAGAGTGTTGCAATGTCTGTAAGAGGAACCATGAACTGTCTGCTAATTCAGGAGACCAAACGTGGCACTGCAAGCAGAGGTAGAATTAGGGCCACATACATCAGTGTACTGCGGAACAACACATGCTTTGACAGCATTAACAAACTGAGGACTGCCATGCTAGATAAACTGGCCTGAGGTGCTATATTCGTGGAACCAGGGATGGCATATAGACTAAGGCCAACGAAAACCCTTGCATTAGTAGAAGTAGCGGTAAACGGCATGCTGAGTGACAGTGAACTAAGAACTAATTCCAGTCATGCTAGTCAGCGTGACTCAACAATAGTAACACTGGGTGATTCTTTAAAACTCAACTTACCATGCTACTCCCCTTTACCATTTACACATTTACCAGGAGCACCTGAATGATGATGCAGCATCATAGAATAGAATAGAATACGTTGATTGTCATTGCACAATACTGTGCAAGGAAATTCCATTGCATCTCCTTTGGTTTAAAAAGAACAAACACAACAGCCATTGACTCACATATACACAAATCAGTAAAAAAATAATAAATAGGTATTTTAAAATATTTTAAAAGAATATTGCGCATTATCTTGCACCCCAAATTATATTGTGCTTCTTCAGTGTTCTCTGTTAGAATTAAGTTCTTTTATCGCACATGGGTAAAAACTATTTTTTAGTCTACTGGTGCGAGCCTTCAGACACCTGTATCGCCTCCCAGAGGGTAGCAGTGAAAAGATGGTTTGCAGGGTGTGATGTGTCCTGCTTGATGTTTGTGGCCCGGCGCAAGCATCAGGCCCTGTATATGTCATCCAGGGAGGGTAGTTGAGCGTTTGTGATGCTCTGTGTAGCGCCCTCCTCTCAGCCACAATGCAGCTGGCAAACCACACCAGGATGCCATAGTGTGCCAGCATGTTTGATTGTTTGGTAAACTATATGATGAATTGTGACATTTATGTTATGTAATTTTATATTTTTATATGTTATGGAATCAAAATCAAGAATTATAACTTCACATTTCAGAAGTGGTTTCACAATTCAGTAGTACTGATTTTCAGTATTCCATACTGATATTTGAGAATACATGAGGTTGCATGCAAAATACTGATTTTCAAAAATCCGGTTTCCGTGTAGTACGTTCTGTTGCATTTATGTGAGTAACACCGATTTCCCCAACACAATACTGATTTTCAGCCATCAACATACGGAGAAGTTCAGTGAAACTCGGCAGCTCTGCAATTATTCACAATCACATTGTGTTTGAGAATTCAAAATGTGATTTGTGATCTTGTTTATGAGTCATCATGGAACTAGAATTTGTTGTAATAGTATGACAGTAAAATAGTTGAGTTTGGGGGCGCCGTCCTGTACGTGTATGGCTCCCCAGCCTGCAGCTGTCCTGCAGTTTTTTCACCTCTTTTTTTATTTTAGTGAGTTATAGGGTTTTGTTTCTGGAGCTTTTTTATGTGGGGGGGGGGTGGAGGGGGGGGGGGGGGAGGGGGAAACTGCTTTTCTGGGTCCCTACCTGGTTGGAGAGGCGGCTTTTCTCCGGGCAGCACCTTCGACCCGTCCTCGCGGCCTACCAGCGGGCCTGGAGCGGCGTTTCCTGAGGGGACTGCCCAGTACCTCGGCTTCGGCGGCGGCACAGCGCTGGAACGCTATCGTGGAGCGGAGCGTGCGATGCCTTGCCCGGGTCGCCGCGCTGGAACTCCGGTGAGTTGAAGACCGCCGATGAAACATTGCGGAGCTGCGGGTCTGTGGAGCGGCCAGCTGCGGGCGGCGGCGCTGAACTTTTCATCGGGAGCCTGGGATCTCTCGCCGAGATCGCCAGTGGTGGTGCTCCATCCAGCGCGGCCTGTCGGCTTCGGAAGCCGCGGTCTCCGGTAAGGAAGCAGCCATTCCAGATTTCCCAAGCTGCTGTGAGGATTCTCCCGACGCCGGAGCACCATCGCCCAGCGAGAACGGCCTGGAATATTGGGCCTCCGTAAAGGTGACTGCGGAGGCCAAAATAGGCCCGATTATGGGTGGACATGGGATGGGGACTGGCTATTGTGCCTTCCCTCATAATGGGAACCATTGTGGGGGGATGTTTTTATGTTACATTTCTTTATTATTGTTATGTCTGTATTTTCTGTTATGTGGTGCATTGGTAACAATCATTTTACTACACCAATTGGTGTATGTGACTAATAAAGAACCTTTGAACCTTTGAAAGCGATCATAGTAATGTAAATGCACCATTTAGTTTGACCAATTTATGATGGAAATTGAAGTCGAACTAAATGTTGCACTCACATCACAATTCCATGTTGAAATTGATGTGATGTGAAGTTGTTAGGTCAGGAGGACCATTAAAGTTGAACTGCACACACTAACACAGTCTAACAGTAACAGGCAATCAAATGAACACACAAAACATTTTCTAAAAAAAGGTTTTCTTTACTACAAAAACCTAGAGTAATTTATTTGCAGTTTTTGCATGCTCCTTTATAACATTTTACATAACATTTTACAACAGTACAACTTGATTATTAAAACAAGGACTACAATTCTTGATTTAAAAAAATGTATACAACAATGACCCCAATCATCCCATGCCACCCACTCATTACTCATCAATCAAAATAATTTCTGAAATATTGGTCATAAATTTGGTGCAAAAATGCTCCAAAATAAGGCTCAGAATGCACCAGAGCATCTAAAACCCCAGAGCTTCCAGGGCCCTTAAACAGGCCCTGGACCTCGTCCGCGAGGGGGCTTCGTGCTCGTGATGTGCATTGCACGCACATTATTTCACATAAAATATTTGTAACCCTGTCACGCCACCTCCCTTTTTGAAAAGCTTCGCCTTATTGTGTGCAGATAGAGGGCTACCCCGTCACAATTTCTTCAGACTCCAACACGGATCGGTGATGATCTGTCGCTGAAAACAAGTGGAGGGAGAGAAGGAACAGGGACGATCAGGACTAGATTTAATACTTTTATAACTTAGTTGGCGCCCTTTATGTGGCTACTCTTTGCATACCTTGTGTATTGTGTGCAATAAAGAATTTCACTGTACATGTACATGTGACAATAACGTATCCATCAATCAATCGATTGGGTCGGGACACCTCTTCAGACTCCAACATGGATAGGTGATGTTTCATGATTGGACCCTTCTTCACAACTCAGACCTTGTGTCTGAAGAAAGGTCCTGACCCGAAACGTCACCTATCCATGTTCTCCAGTGATGCTGCCTGTCCCGCTGAGTTACTCCAGCACAAAGTCTTATTTTTAATGGGATTTCCCTGCATAATACTGGAGTTATCCATAATCTGCATACATCCTCTAGCTCAGGCATATTCTTCTGCATAAAGTCCCCATAGGTGATGTATATTTCTCATGGTTTTGCTTTCAATAGACAATAGGTGCAGGAGTAGGCCATTCGGCCCTTCGAGCCAGCACCGCCATTCAATGTGATCATGGTTAATCATCCACAATCAGTACCCCGTTCCTGCCTTCTCCCCATATCCCCTGACTCCATCTCCTATACTCAACCCCTCTTGTTATGAAGGCCAACATGGCATTCACTTTCATCACTGCCTACTGTACTTGCATGCTTACTTTCATTGACTGATGTACAAGGACCCCCAGATCCAGTTGTACTTCCCCTTTTCCCAACTTGACACCATTTAGATAATAATCTGCCTTCCTGTTTTTGCTACCAAAGTGGATAAATTCCTTGAATCTTTCCCCCCTCACCTTAAACCTTTTGTCTCTGGTTCTTGATTCCCTGACTCTGGGCAAAAGGCTTTGTTTACCCGATCTATTCCTCTCATGATTATTGTACACTGATTCTGACTGTCTAACAACATGTCCCATCTACACTAGTCCCATCTACCTATGTTTTGTCCATTTTCACCGTGGATTGTCACCTTGTCGTGGTGGAGAAGCTTGTGTGGTCGTGAGATCCTGAGAGCGATGCCGTCTGGAGCTATGCTCCTGGTAGGGCCACCCATGGCGGTAAGGACGAGGGGGAGGTCTCTGACAAAGAGCAATCCAACCAAGACCTCAACGGTGGAACAGGCGAAGGACGATGGCTGACCTTAGTGGAGCGTCACAACGGCTGGGAAGGCGGATGAAGGCTGCAGCAGAAATGGGTCTCCGGTCGTCTTGGACTCCATGCCACTGGATCCTGACCCAGATCTGTCAAGGACCGTGGGGTGGCTGTCTGTGCACCAGTCTCCCCATGTAAAGTAGTTCCTGAGGACTGGAGGGTATCTAATTTAACCCCACTTTTTAAAAAGGGAGGGAGAGAGAAAACGGGGAATTACAGACCAGTTAGTCTAACATCGGTGTTGGGGAAAATTCTGTAGTTAGTTATTAAAGATGGGATAGCAGCACATTTGGAAAGTGGTGAATTCATTGGACAAAGTCAGCATGGATTTATGAAAGGTAAATCATGTCTGATGAATCTTATAGAATTTTTCGAGGATGTAACTAGTAGAGTGGATAAGGGAGAACCAGTGGATGTGTTATATCTGGACTTTCAGAAGGCTTTCGACAAGGTCCCACATGAGAGATTAGTATACAAACTTAAAGCACACGGTATTGGGGGTTCAGTATTGATGTGGATTAGGAAAAGGGGAGATGCAACGAGACCTGGGTGTCATGGTACACCAGTCATTGAAAGTAGGAATGCAGGTGCAGCAGTCAGTGAAGAAAGCAAATGGTATGTTTGCATTCATAGCAAAAGGATTTGAGTATAAGAGCAGGGAGGTTCTACTGCAGTTGAACAGGGTCTTGGTGAGACCACACCTGGAGTATTGTGTACAGTTTTGGTCTCCTAATCTGAGGAAAGACATTCTTGCCATAGAGGGAGTACAGAGAAGGTTCACCAGACAGATTCCTGAGATGGCAGGACTTTCATATGAAGAAAGACTGGATAGACTCGGCTTGTACACGTTAGAATTCAGAAGATTGAGGGGGAATCTTATAGAAACTTACAAAACTCTTAAGGGGTTGGACAGGCTAGATGCAGGAAGATTATTCCCGATGTTGGGGATGCCCAGAACTAGGGGTCACAGTTTAAGGATAAGAGGGAAGTCTTTTAGGACCGAGATGAGAAAATCATTTTTTTCACAGAGAGTGGTGAATCTGTGGAATTCTCTGCCACAGAAGGTAGTTGAGGCCAGTTCATTGGCTATATTTAAGAGGGAGTTAGATGTGGCCCATGTGGCTAAAGGGATCAGGGGGTGTGGAGAGAAAGCAGGGATGGGATACTGAGTTGCATCATGTGATAGATGTGCTTCAGGTGTGATAGAATTGGAGGGGCAAGAGGTGGAGGTGTTGCATTGCTTGTGGGAAGATATTACAGCAGTGCTTTGGCAGGATAGATTAGAGGGCTCGTCTAGGGAGGCTATTTGGGTGGAACTGAGAAATGGGAAAGGAGTAGCAACACTTATAGGGGTGTATTATAGACCGCCTAATGGGGAGCGAGAATTGGAAGAGCAAATATGTAAGGAGATCGCAGATATTAGTAGTAAGCACAAGGTAGTGATTGTGGGAGGTTTCAATTTTCCACACATAGACTGGGAAACACATTCTGTAAATGGGCTGGATGGTTCGGAGTTTGTAAAATGTGTGCAGGATAGTTTTTTGCAGCAATACGTAGAGGTACCTACTAGAGAAGGGGCGGTGCTGGACCTCCTGTTAGGAAATGAGACAGTTCAGGTGGCAGAGGTATGTGTTGGGGAACAGTTCGGGTCCATTGATCACAATACCATTAGTTTCAATATAATTATGGAGAGGGTCAGAACTGGACCTATGGTTGAGATTTTTGATTGAAGAAAGGCTAACTTTGAGGAGATGCGAAAGGATTTAAAAGGAGTGAATTGGGACAGTTTGTTTTATGGGAAAGATGTGGAAGAGAAATGGAGTACATGTAAAGGTGAAATTTTAAGAGTACAGAATCTTTATGTCCCTGTTCGGAAATAGTAAAAATTGGAAAGAGCCCTGGTTTTCAAGGGAAATTGGACACTTGGTTCGGTAAAAGAGAGAGATCTACAATAATTATAGGCAGCATGGAGTAAATGAGGTGCTTGAGGAGTATAAAGAATGTAAAAAGAATCTTAAGAAAGAAATTAGAAAAGCTAAAAGAAGATATGAGGTTGCTTTGGCAAGTAAGGTGAAAGTAAAATCCAAAGGCTTTCTACAGCTATATTAATAGCAAAAGGATAACGAGGGATAAAATTGATCAAATAGAGAGTCAGAGTTGACAGCTATCTGCAGAGCCAAAAGAGATGGGGGAGATATTGAACAATTTATTTTCTTCGGTATTCACCAAGGAGAAGGATATTGAATTATGTGAGGTAAGGGAAACAAGTAGAGTAGCTATGGAAACTATGAGATTCAAAGAAGAGGAAGTACTGACACTTTTGAAAAATATAAAAGTGGATAAGTCTCCAGGTCCTGACAGGATATTCCCTAGGACATTGAGGGAAGTTAGTGTAGAAATAGCAGGGGCTATGACAGAAATATTTCAAATGTCATTAGAAATGGGAATAGTGCCGGAGGATTGGCGTACTGCGCATGTTGTTCCATTGTTTAAAAAGGGTTCTAAGAGTAAACCTAGCAATTATAGACCTGTTAGTTTGACGTCAGTGGTGGGCAAATTAATGGAAAGGATACTTAGAGATAATATATATAAGCATCTGGATAAACAGGGTCTGATTAGGAACAGTCAACATGGATTTGTGCCTGGAAGGTCATGTTTGACTAATCTTCTTGAATTTTTTGAAGAGGTTACTCGGGAAATTGATGAGGGTAAAGCAGTGGATGTTGTATATATGGACTTCAGTAAGGCCTTTGACAAGGTTCCTCATGGAAGGTTGGTTAAGAAGGTTCAATGGTTGGGTATTAATGGTGGAGTAGCAAGATGGATTCAACAGTGGCTGAATGGGAGATGCCAGAGAGTAATGGTGGATGGCTGTTTGTCAGGTTGGAGGCCAGTGACTAGTGGGGTGCCATAGGGATCTGTGTTGGGTCCATTGTTGTTTGTCATGTACATCAATGATCTGGATGATGGTGTGGTAAATTGGATTAGTAAGTATGCAGATGATACTAAGATAGGTGGTGTTGTGGATAATGAAGTAGATTTTCAAAGTCTACAGAGAGAATTATGCCAGTTGGAAGAGTGGGCTGAAAGATGGCAGATGGAGTTTAATGCTGATAAGTGTGAGGTGCTACATCTTGGCAGGACAAATCAAAATAGGACGTACATGGCAAATGGTAGGGAATTGAAGAATGCAGGTGAACAGAGGGATCTAGGAATAACTGTGCACAGTTCCCTGAAAGTGGAATCTCATGTAGAGGGTGGTAAAGAAAGCTTTTGGTGTGCTGGCCTTTATAAATCAGAGCATTGAGTATAGAAGTTGGGATGTAATGTTAAAATTGTACAAGGCATTGGTGAGGCCAATTCTGGAGTATGGTGTACAATTTTGGTCGCCTAATTATAGGAAGGATGTCAACAAAATAGAGAGAGTACAGAGGAGATTTACTAGAATGTTGCCTGGGTTTCAGCAACTAAGTTACAGAGAAAGGTTGAACAAGTTAGGGCTTTATTCTTTGGAGCGCAGAAGGTTAAGGGGGGACTTGATAGAGGTCTTTAAAATGATGAGAGGGATAGACAGAGTTGACGTGGATAAGCTTTTCCCATTGAGAGTAGGGAAGATTCAAACAAGAGGACATGACTTGAGAATTAAGGGACAGAAGTTTAGGGGTAACATGAGGGGGAACTTCTTTACTCAGAGAGTGGTAGCTGTGTGGAATGAGCTTCCAGTGAAGGTGGTGGAGGCAGGTTCGTTTTATCATTTAAAAATAAATTGGATAGTTATATGGAGGGAAAGGAATGGAGGGTTATGGTCTGAGCTGCAGGTATATGGGACTAGGGGAGAATACGTGTTCGGCACGGACTAGAAGGGTCGAGATGGCCTGTTTCCGTGCTGTAATTGTTATATGGTTACAAGG